>NC_141032.1:30065000-30185000 GCF_052040795.2 Danio rerio
AATGCAACACACTGTAAGACGTAATAAGACTCACTCTGGCACAGACGCCCAGTCTGCATGCTGGAATACAACGCTATTATGTCATGGCCGTGACGCAGCTTCAAAAATTAGTTTCAAACCGGAAGTACGAATTTGCTTGAAATAATGCAAAAACAACCAATTTACACTTTTTAGTGAAATATAGATGTCCAAATAGTGTTTTTTGCAGTGTGGGGCACTATACGACTGTCAACAGCTCAAAAAATGTGTTTTGGTGTTTTGTGACCCTTTAATGGCAAAAGTAAAAGAAAATTGCAACGTGGCCACATAGTTTTACCTTGATTCTACTTGATTCCATTAAGGGATTCTATCTTTTTTTGTGGAACTGTGCTTCACCAGATTCGAACCCAAGAACTCTGTGCCACAAGTACAACAACGTACAGAATTACACGGTAAACTGACTCCACTCCAAAAAAAAAAAAAGTCAATAAGGAAATAGAAAGGTGAGGCAAACATATTAGATGACAAATCATAAACACGGCTAAGTTCTTTTTTTTATTTATTTATTTTGTGTCGCGCAAAGAACTGCATGAAAATAATCCAACTTATTGTAAGTAAACAACTTATTTACATTATGCAATGTTTTTTTTTATAAGATGCTTACATTTTAAGACTTTTTATTTAAAACAACACAAATATTACACACACACTGTTTGCTATTGAATGTAAAAACTTAATCAAGAACGCAGATAGAACCTTATAATTCCAAGGTGACGAAATGTTTATGTACGTTTTTTTTTTTTTTTTTGTGGTTTCACAAAAATGTAGGCTGAAGTTGCACAGCTATATGAAAACAACAGAACGCTGTTCCTGCATATCACAGAGGACACAAACTAATTATAAATAACTCCGCAATAACGTAAACACTCCGGACACCCTGAATATCGAAGGGAACTCATGTGTGAGGTGGACAGTATGATGGAGTGTTATCTCCAAGCGAGACATCTGTTTCTGTAAGCTGTAGTTATAAGCGTGGACCGGCACTTTGGTTTCTGTGAACGATATACATTATATGCATTTACCACATATGCAGTCGGTGATGTAATGGTATCCACAATTTAAGGTGACATTTAAACTTCAGCTAGGTTAAGCTTGTCTACATATTACAGTCATAATGATGGTATTGGCCTTCACATGCTATGACTGCAGCAATGCTCAGATCTTTATCAAACACTTCGAGTTTAGAGACTGACGTAAATGTTACCTGAGTTCTTTCATTGGCAGCGACATGCATAAAGTGTGTAAAGACTTTCTAAGCTGTGTAATTGTTAATACTTTCTGATCTAATCAAAGTGAGTTGTTTTTAATAGCTTGCAGAGGAGATATCTTGAGGAAACCTGTCTGACTGAGAACATTTTAACTGATTCTTTTGTAATTCTGTGGTCTGCTTCTCCTGAATTTGGATCAGAGATATGCTAATGGGCTTCAGTACACAGGACCATCGGCATTAGCAATTTTGTGGCTAAGATGATGTAATTCCTTAAGATTTATAGACACTAAAGTCTAAAGTCTCCTTATTCTGTATGAATGTTATCGCCATTAGCATTTGCTGAGCTTTTGTGTTATTGGTAGCTGATGTCATAGTTTTATAATTAGTGAAATACTTGGTCACAGATTGTTTAAAAATGATAATGGGTCAAAGTTATGGGTCTAAATGAGACAACCCATTTTGGTGTCTGCATCAAGTTTACAACAGCAGTTGTAAATACATAGGCTTGACATTAAAACCCGCTAACCTGCCAAATGTGGGTAGATTTCAGCTGTGCCGGGTTAGACAGTCACTACCACTAGTCACTGTCTGGTTGAAGATGATTTTTAAATTGAAGTTTTTCTTAAAGAGCAAAGTTCAACAGTAAGGATTGCCCAATAAGGGGCCAGTGTGAGAGATGACAATAATAACTGTGTTAGAATGAGCAAGAGAAAGCAGGTGAATTACGAATGAGAGAAGGATCACGTGCAACGCTTTTCGACCACAATCCACCCACAGTTTCAAGAGCTTCAGATTTTTTTAAAGGCCTTCTTGTAAGCACCATGTTGCTTTCACTTTAACCTTTCACACGATCATCCTTTTATTATCGCACATGGTATGTTTTTCATCTGCTTTCTTTCGCTTACAGTTATTTTGGCCTAAGAATGATAGATTTTAAAAAAAGTGTTAAATATTTGGTGTGGCTAGAGAAAAAATTGGTCAATCCTTAGGGTTGAGCCCTGAAAAGTCATGTGAAATAAAATTACTGGCAATTTTCCTAAAAGGCCTGTATGTGTGAAAGTGGCTGGTGATCAAAAAAGTAATATCAAGCCCTGATAGGAAACACTGAATGCAAGTGTCTGCTTGACTTTTGTCAAATAACTTGTGAAAAAATATAAATGTTTATGTAAAAATAAAACACACTTATTCTGAGCTATACTTGAAAATATCTAAAAATGAGGGATAATACTATTGTCACTATGGAGACGCTGACAATGGAGTGCTAATCCAAATGCAGGTTTTTTTAACAGGATAGTCAGGCAACCAACAGTCAACACAGGAGTAAACAGATGTATACAGACAAATCTAGAGTCATGGTCATAAACAGGCGTAAGGTCAAAAGGCAGGCAGCATACAGGAGTAAACAAAACAAAGCAAGGGTCTAACATGGCACGGAAACCGTGTCGTAATTTTTACTTGACAGATGAACAAGACTCAGCCCAGATGTGTGTGTGCGTAGTATTTAAACTCAGTTTGTAATGATCCTCTGGCTGTGTGTGTGCTTCTCACCAGAACTTGAAACAGGTGTTTGAGTGGAGTGCATGTATGGAATTGTATTCAATAATGTGGCGGATTTGTAGTTCTCCAGCGAACTGTGTGTTTCCTGGCGATCTGCAGCCGCTAGATTGCTGGTGATCATAGCACCTATAAAATAAGTGGTGGTGGTGATGATTAACATATACTATTTTTCATTATTTAAAAAAGTATTTCTAAACAATTGCTTGGAAATAGGGTTGTAATGGTATGAATTTTTCACGGTATGATAATCGTCTAAAACAATACCACGGTTTGACGGTTTCGCGGTATACGGTATGTTACAAAATAATAGAACAGTGAAGCAAATTTGACTTTTTCCAAATAATATATATTTTAGTTACTATAAACAACACCACTTACAATGAACAAATAAAAATAAGAAAATAATAAATAATGTGTCAAAGTCCAAATAAACATGGTGCAAATCCTCAGTAAAAAATAGATATAAATATTTACTATACTATAAATAGTTACATAACGAAACTAGATTCAATATGGAACATCCTTAGGTTTTATGTGCCAGCATGGATATGGTTGTCTATGGATATGGCATCTTCATTTGCGTCTTTTGAAAACAGCATGAGCAGCAGTTCGTCTTTGCTGTGTCACTGTTTTGTCATGTTTCTGTGCTGCTGTGCATGCAAAAGTACTTAGTATGAGAATTATTTCATGCAAAACTTTTTTTTTGCGTTTTATTTAGCCGCGCATAAATGTATGCCTATCTCTCATTCCGTGTTGTTCAAAAAGCTTGGTCCACAAACAAAAGCGAAACCTATGCTTATTGGTTGTGATGTAGCGAGTTTGAACCAATCTGGGCATGGAGGAGGGACATTGCATCAATGTATCATGTCTGATTTGTCCGGAGACACAGTGACGAGCGTTTCTTTGTCAAATCAGCGTTGTCAAATTTTGATGACGTAACCGCACTGATTCCGGAGCCTCTGAAAGTCCGCGAATGTTATGTCATAGCACTGGAAAGCTGAGATTCTCTTCTTTATGCCAATCTTTGAATTGTATGAATCGGATCAGCGGATCAAAAGTTATTAAACATTTAAGAGCAATACTTATTTTAGCCGCGGGCGGCTGTCTCGGTCTTTAAGGGTTAAAACCGTTGATATGCAGTTGTTCATGGTATGATAATCGTGCACGTTCAAATCGTGGTAAACCGTCATACCGGTATATTGTTACAACCCTACTTGGAAATGATTCCTGTTAAATCAGTTAAGAGATCCTTATTTGTAATTCACATTTAAATGTTTGAATCTATAAAAGCTGTTTTATTACATGTTTTTTAATTGTCTTCTAGATTAAAAAAGCTGTATTATGTGTGAAAATGGGAGTCGTGTGTGACAACATTAGGAAGGAATGATGCCCTCCTGTTGCTTTGAGACCTTTTTAGAAACTATTTTTTTGATAATGTAGCCAAAGATACCATCATAGCAAATACTAAATTAACATTTATATCATCAGCGGGTGTTATTTAATTATTTCTCTGTATCTTTCCAGCACTTACATCATGTTGTCTGCCACCTTCTTATCAAAACCAAAACGGACCTCTGAAATAATCAGAGAAATTAAAGCCTGACTCCCTGCATTTAGAGCCGGAGCTCTGAGATCTCCCAGTTGCAGATCAAAAGAAGTTAGTCTGTTCTGGCACTCTTCCCCTCTGCTCTCTCACTTTCATTTCGCCTTGTTCTTTCTCTCTGCTCGTTCCTCTGTTTGCCTCCCTCGAGTCAGTGCTTCTTTTCTCCTCAAATGTTGGAGGATGTGAAAAAAGGGCTACTGAGAACACAAGCTGCTCCTCCTCAGATACAGGACCAGCCACTGACGTTGTGTGATAAGGAATCATTCGCTGCAGTGCTCACTTGAAATCTCACATAAATGCAATTTCTAAAGTAGAGCACTTGGTGTGGACTTCTAGTTCTGTTCTGTTCTTTTGCAGTGGCCTGTGACATTTGTGAAATTGTAGGGTGTTCCATTTATCATTTTAAGTTTTCTTTTTTCTTTTGAATTTGTCCATTCGTGTGCTCTTTTGCAAAGTCTGAATTGGTGCACACTCTGTGGTAGACCATTAAAGGGATAGTTAAAAAATCCTGCTTCAGAAGAGCATCAAAAAAGATTTTCAGCTGAAACCAGGGTCTATGGTGGGTCCTAAAATGCAAGTCACTTTGAGAGTCAAAAAACAAGTACAGGCAAAACAAGAATTAAATCCCATGATGCATTGAGGTCTCATGAAGTGAAATTATACGTCTAGGCAAGAAACGGAACATTTATAGCATTATTAGCTTAAATTCACCGCTTCAGCAAATGGTCAAATAATGACATGTTGTTGAACAATGAATCATTGACGGCTAATTAGAAGCCATTCTTCTTTTAATGCACAAGCATTTAAAGCAGCAGACCACAAAAACTGCACATGCAAATGTAACAAACAGAGCGCAATTGCATGAAAGACCTTAAGTAATTTGACCTAGGGGTATCCCTGAGGGGGGACAATGTCCCTGAGGCAAGGGATTTCATTGGGAGCTTCGCAGCAAACATCTTACCATCCCACTTACCCAAGTGACTTTACTAAGCATTTCACTGTAGTTTCTGACAACATATGGCAATGAGCACTGTGGTTGCTATGGTTACTGTGTCTCACAGTAAACAGAACGTAACGGACCTCAAAGCAAACCTTTACTAAAACCACAGTAATATTATGTCTTGCTATAAACATAACAGAAAAAATAAAAAAATTTAAATAAAACAAACTGAACATACTGTAGAATGTAAGACAATTCATTTAGATAATTATGCAAATAAAAAAAAAATTGCCATCAATCACTTTTGAACAAACAGTATTAAGTTTGTTTTGGAACAACTATTTATTCATTGATTTTCATTTTGCTTAGTCCCTTCATTTATTAAGGGTCGCCACGGCTGAATGAACCGCCAACTTTTCCAGCATATGTTTTACACAGTGGATACCCTTCCAGCTGCAACCCAGTACTGGTAAACTCCCATACAATCTCACTTCAACACATATACACTACTTTTGACTGTGGGGGAAACCAGAGCACCCGGACGAAACCTTCACAAACATGGGGGGAACATTTTTGCTGCCTGTGCCTTCAGAGTGTGCCTCAATCCCTGCCTCAGCTGCGTCAGATAAGCAGCACAGTAACAGACATGAAGGAAGCAGATCTCATGTAACGTTTGTGGGAAATACTACAGTAAAAACTTTTCCAATGATTATTTGATGTATTTGTTGTGGAGTTAATTCAAGTCTTTTTGCTTCGATGAGTCACACACAATGTCGTCACAAATTTCATGCACACACAGACACACACAGACAGAGCGTGCGTTTAGCTTTTTACCGTTTTTGTTTGCACCATGTACATTTGAGGATGACTGAGGATCACAGAGAGCTAAACAGATCGTTTCATCCCAGTTTCTTTGTGCATGTCCTGTTTTGTGTATATGATTATACATGTTACTACAGAGACATGTTAATACACGACTTTCAATTAATTTGATGGGCAGGGAAACCGCACTCCTACGTCACGTTACGGTCGGCCTCAAAATTGGAGAAATTTAGATTCTATTTTAAGATCAGGAAAATAAAAAAAGAGATTTTTGTTTTCTTTATATTACTTTACCTACACAGTTCTGTAAAAACAGCTTGCAAAATATGATTTTCATCATAGGTGCCCTTTAAGTTGACCCTTATGTTTTTTTTTTTTTTTTTTTTGGTGCAATTCAACTTTTACTGAGGGTTTCTTTAACCTTATAACTGAGGGATTTCTTAGCCTAAGTGCTTTCATGTTTCACTGGGCCAAGAACTGTATCATGCATTGGTGTGAATACTAATATAGTTAATGGCAGTAGATATCTATATAGTTATCACTATTGGTATGAAGATGCCTTTTATAGCAAAGTGTACACTAAAAAAGATTTTGAATCTGTGAATCTGCAGTTATAGAGTCTGTAGTTTTTAGCCAGTTATACAGCTTAGGCCTTAACTCTTAAATGCTTTGAAAATCTCAGATTGTTGAGTGTTTCTTAAAGTTTTTAATTTTAATTCCTTAACATTCAAGGTTGTCCAGAGAGAAGAATCTGACAGGAACTCTGTAAGGTAGTTTATTTTATAGGGTGTCTAGTTACATCACAGGCTCTATGACTATATGAAGTGCAGCAGTAAAACTTAATAGCGCAAAGATGGTGCTTCCTGAGCCGTCCCTGTTTTGGCACGAACCATTGTCTTCTAGTGTCTCAGTGCTTTTGACTGCAGTCTCGGTTGATTCTGTTCAGTGGATGTTTTATCACTGGAATGATGAATAGATGAGTGGTCTACATGTTGATTAATGTGGAGCTGTAGGGTCTTAAGCCTAGTTATGTGTCTGATCTTTTCTCTGTCTGTCTTTCTGTTGGCCAGATCTGCTTGTAAAACTAAGAAAACCCATCTGCTGACTGAACTGATTTATAAAGAAGGGCCACAGGGAAAAAAACCATACTGTGGTATTACTGTAGTGTTTTTAGAGTACTATGAAAAATGTACTTTAAAATTTCCATAAACTGCTTGAACAGTGCTTGCTTGAATGTATTAATATGTTGTGTGTTTTATTAGACTGTATAGAACAGAATTATAACAGGATGTTCAAATGTATTTATTGGGATAAAACAGTACTGCTTCTTTCCCACATGATCATAAAAAACAAAAAAACTCCTTACTCTTATAAGAATGTGCACTTTAGCTCATCAGTGAACACAATTTCTGCAGGAGTCCCATAGGATGTAACGAAGATGACAACTCCTATTATTCCATGTTTGTTTTGAATATGTGCCCTCTAGTGGTGAAATTTTCATACTCTGCCTTTGAATACATTGGTGAAGCTTTGAAATAAAGTATAACCAAAGACTATACAGACCCCTTAAGTTTTCACGATTTGGGAGTTTTTTGCAATAACATTGACAGATTTTGTAGTGGTTATTCCCAGAAATTTGCTGAAAAATTTTCAAATGAAAAATATATATAAATTGTTACTACCGTAATACACCTAAAGCAAAGATTGCCGTGAATTGTTAACAACAGAGAAAGAGTTAAGCGAAATCATTTATTGATTAGGTGCAGATCATGATACAAGGCATACATACCAGGCATTTGCCTCTACTTCACATGTAAATCTCTCGCACTTCATCTGCATCTGTTTACTGCACATGCTGCAAAGCAGTCCCCCTCCCCCCACCCTTCCATGTAATGTAATGATTGTGAGGGCGCAGGTGAGACGTCATTTTTCAAGAGACACTCAAATACATCACGTGCACTGCATATCCAACGTCTTCAAGTCATGTAAAACATATAATTGCAAACTGAAATAACTATAATTTGATTATATGGTTTGGAATTGGGTATTTTATGAGATTGTTTACATTTTTTGCAATTATTTTGCGTTTAAGAACTTTGCAGAATTGAAATATATCAAAATAAAGCTTGACATCTGCACTTTTAAATGAAACGTAAGGTACAATCCATCCTGTCAAATTCAGATCACATGGCAGCAATTACTCAAACACCCACAAACTTGTAAACAAAGAGTCGGGCCGGAGCAAGCTGAACTGCCGCTCTAGGCAAAGGACGGTCACGCCGCCCACAAACCTAAAGTGAAAGGGGGGATGATGGGGTGAGGGAGCTGTTGTGGTGCCGCCCTTTCTATTCTGCCCCCTAGATGCGGATATAACTGAGGGAGCGGGTGGTAAGGGTAGTGTCACGGACGCCGCCCTCTCTATTCTGCCAACCTAGACGCGGATATAACTGAGGGCGCGGGTGATGAGGGTAGTGTCACGGATGCCGCCCTCTCTATTCTGCCCCCCTAGACACAGATATAACTGAGGGCGCGAGAGGTGAGGGTAGTGTCAGGGACGCCTCCCTCTCTATTCTTCCGCCCTAGGCGGCCACCTAAGTCGCTTCTATGGACGCGCCGACCCTGCAAAGAGTCACTGTCATTTCTGTATGAGATTTACCATCAAGTTGTGAATTACTTCAGAAAACCAGTGCAACCAGGCAATCATTATTCAGAGGATGATAATGTGTTGACTGGCCATAAATGAGGTTGGTGTTGTGATCTTGTTCCTTTCCAGTTTACATGTGCATTAGCTTGGGAAAATATGCAGATTTTGAAATGAAACTTATGAGACAGATGTTGTTTAATTTTACTGGTGATTCCAAATATAATTTAATCGTAAGTTGGCAAACACTTTTGGAGAATTTGATATCTCCTCATTCAGATAGAATGCTTGAGCAATCTGACCGGGAGGTGTTTCAACTGGCCGCCGAGTGAAATTACTTTCCATTAAAGGAACCTTGGTATAACTCTTTACCAGATTCAAAAATAAACGTTGATGCTAATTGCATAATACTTGAATCTATTTAATGTTTTCTATTTTTTTAAGTAATCCTTCACAGATTAATACTCATCCTATTGTTAAACAAAAGCGATGGAGAACTGGCAAGTAGTGGATTGAATTCATTCATGTAAAAAAGTCATTAGACCATATGAAGAATTTAACCTGAAAACGTCAGATAATTATGATGTTCAATCTTTATTTTTTGCTTTGATTCACTTACTGCTAAAAGCTAAAATAGATTAGTGCCATATAAAGATGAAAACTGTGGAGTCCTATTAATAATAATACTTATATTACTTTGAGCTTTACTCATATTTCTGCACACCTTTTATTTTTCAAGGGTTTATCGCCCCCGGCAATAGTTATGGAAAGGATTGTAACCCTTTGACTCCTATTAAATGTGACGTTATGTGTCTTTCTCATTATGCAGTCTATTAACAGTACAGTTACCTTTGCTACCTCCAATTATTTATTTTTTGCTGTCATGCTGCATTTCAAAGTACCATTTCATTATTATCATGTAATATCATAATTGAGCCATGGCCACACCACATACTTATTTTTTTCTTGCTAAGCGGCATATCAATTACAAGCTGGTTTTAGGCTCCATTTATGACTGAAAATTGTTTGCTGACCACTAAATGTATTTGCTTTAAAGTGATTAAATAAGACAACAGTGACATTTTAAAATTCAGCTTGTTCTATTTGCAATGATCATGATTATTTTAAAGGGGGGCAGGAAGTCTGTCTGTTTGCTAACATGTGTGTGTGTGTGTGTGTGTGCGATTGTGTTTGTATGGGTATTTGTATGAGTCATGGACCTGCTTAATTGCCACAGTTTGTCCACGCACACCAAAAGCTGCTATACCGAGCAACTTGGCTTTTTGCTGGGAGAATATCTTGAAAAACAGATCTGGTATTGAATTTAACCGGTGGTAGTCCATCAGTTTAAAGTGGCTGTTTTTTTCTTTTGTCGAAGGCTTACAAATCAAAATAAATATAAATCAGTGTGGGCTAATTTGGCTGCGTTTTGAATAGCTAATGAGTAGCTCAGTGTAGCTTTGCTCGTGTCTCATTACAGACTGATAATATGTGCTTTGTCTTTGAATGGTCTCTGGTTTGAGAGCTGCTCCCAGCCCTCGTTTACATGTTGTCCTATTTTTATAGATTTTTTTTTTATTTTGTAAAATGGTTGCCGTGGTTTCCTTTTCTTCAGAGAAATCCCAGGTGCAGGTAGCTCATTATAAGACTGTAGCTTGTACATGCTTGTGGATGTTTTCCATAAAGCACTGGTGACCATATTTCTGTTCATCTTGTTCTTTGGCCAAGGTTACCTGAGGTACATTGATTAGTTTTTGTTGTTGTTTTTTTTTTTTTTTTTTTACCTCAACCTTCACAAAATCCTTTTTCACTGCGGTAATGAGTTTCTGCCACTACAAGCTATCTCAGTGAAAGTTGAGGGAATAGCAGACCGCCATACAGGGTTAGACTATTTAAAACATAATTACTTTTTAAATTTATTTTGGTTTATTTGCCATGTTTAGTTATTTTGACTGTTAAAATGTCATTTTGCAATTATTTTCTAGACTCAGATATAAGCATTTATGCTATTGATGTAATATTTAACAATATTTGTGGTTTTCTGATTATTTCCAGCAAGTTTTTTTTCTCTTTTCTTTTCAAGAGATAGTTAACTATAAAATAATACTTAACATCTTAGCAATTACTCAGCTGTATGACTTAATAAATTACTAAAGGGGATTTTGTTAAATGTTCAGATTGTTCTTCACCTCACAGTTTATGGTGACGAGAGGCTCTTAAGAATAAACAATGACAGAGAAAGATCTAACCTGAAAGTTGCTTAACACACTATCATTATACACATTATATGACCAACACATTATATGACAGTATATGACCTGGTATGACCTTCCTTCC
This sequence comes from Danio rerio, assembly GCF_052040795.2. Lineage (NCBI taxonomy): Eukaryota > Metazoa > Chordata > Actinopteri > Cypriniformes > Danionidae > Danio > Danio rerio. Next base: position 30,076,150 of record NC_141032.1, read on the forward strand.
TTCCTTACTTCCTTCCTTCCTTCCTTCATTCATTCATTTTCTTTTTGACTTAGTCCCTTAAATCTCTTAAAGTCCATTAATCAGGAGTCGCACAGCGGAATGAACCTCCAACTTATCCAGCATATGTTTTACGCAGCGGATACCTATCCAGCCACAACCTAGTACAACACCCATACAGGGCCCTATCATACACCCGGCGCAATGTTGCACAAGGCGCAACGCAATTGTTATTTGCTAGTTTCAGCTTGGCGCAAGAGTCGTTTTGACGTTTTCCGCCACGCTGTTTAAATAGCAAATGCATTTGCGGTCATATGTGCGCCCACAGGCATTCTGGTCTAAAAAGGAAGGTGTTCTGAGGCGCATTGCTGGCACGTTGCTATTTTGAAAAACTATAATAGATTTTTCAATTGACCAAAACAAAGGCGGTCTAAAGTCGAGCGCAGAGTGCGTTAGTTATGTGCCTCGCTTACACACTGCTTAATACACATAGATGTAAAGCAATAAGCAAATATCTTTACAAATGAAAAATCATTAAAATATTAAGGATATACATATAGGATATAATAAGGATTATATCATATATATATATATATATATATATATATATATATATATATATATATATATATATATATAGGATTAAAATATTACAAAACATATTATTTTTTAGCCTACATAAATAAGAAAATAAAAACATGCCTTATTCATCTCGGGTGGCTTTTTCAGTTCATTCATAACAATTTGCTTTTGTATAATGTTATTATTATTAGCAGTATTATTTATTTTATATATATATATATATATATATATATATATATATATATATATATATATATATATATATATATATATATATATATATATATATATATATATTTGTTTTATTAAAAACAAGCTTAGATTTGCCCACCTGTCAGGTTTCAGATCATATGGGGCACAGCATGTGTATTTGGATATAACTCAGGTTTTTGACCACACTTCATTATTATTGTTCATTTATTCGTTTGCTGGAAATTTGAACTGAATTTAGAAATAGTTTTGAAACAAAAATTTGTGCGTAACAACTGAAAATATGTATAGGCTAATGTATATCTGTGTGTACAAGGTTTCCCTATCCACGAGAGCGAAAGTGAAAGTAGATTATTAGATGCCTTATCTCTCATTCTCGCGCGGTAGATGCTCTGTTTAACCGTTTTCCTGCTAGTGAAGTGCTCAGTTTTTCCTCTTAAACTTACTTTATGTCATGTAAATAGCAAATGCAACTGGCTCTTAAAGGGAATGGGAGATGAGACTCTGATTGGTTTATTCTCAAAACACACCTATAACTCATTAAGAAAATAAGCTCAACCCTTTTAGATAATGCGCCATGGCGAATAAAGCACATTTTTCCTTTCTTAAAAAGCGAATGTGGATTCTGACACGCCCTGAAAGTGTTTGCGCCCTGCGCTTTGCGCACGGATCATCAAAATAGAGCCCAAACACACTTGCATTCACACCCACACATACAGTGAGGCCAATTTAGCTTATTCAATTCACCTGTTTCGCATGTCTTTGGACTGTGGAGGAAGAAAATGCAGCGCTACCCACTGCGCCACTGTGTCGCCCAATTGGCATGACTTGACATACAATGTTAATTAAATTTGTTTTGTAACGTTATTTTTATCTTTATTATTATTTTAAAATATATATTATGAAGGGCAGGACAGTGGCTAAGTAGTTAACACTATCACCTCAACAAGAATGTTCACTTAGCCCCAATTCTACCCCTTAGCCCCTCCCCTTAACCCTACCCCTCGTTTTGCGCATTGCCGTGAAGGGGTAGGGGTCGCCCAATTCCGTTTAGCTTGAAGGCATAGGGCTAAGGGCAAGGGGTAGATACTGCTTCGAACGAAGATTTTTCAGGACCACACTCGAAACCAAGGGGTAAGAAAATTTCCTAGAATACACCAGCCACAGCTTTGTGTCATTATTACAAATTTTTAATTATTACAATTTTTTACAACAAACAAGCACATGTATTATATATTCAATTTATACATAACTGAGTTCATGTTTTACTGTCATGCTTAAAAAAATTGCTAAAATAAAAAACGCTAAAAATGAAAAGTGAAAGGGGTAAATTTTGAAGCCCTTCACCTTCGTTTTAAGGGCCAAGGGAAAGAGGTAGGGCTACAATAATAGAATTGGGATTGGGCGTTATCATGTTTCTTAAATATCTGCAAACATATTAGGTATTTTTATGCTTTTAGAGTCAAAAACATACAGCATCTTTAGAATTAGCTGCTTTTCTTTATATTTTTGACACTGCAAAACTTTTTGGATTTTTTTTCGTCAAATTTTTCATCTAATTGCTTTTGTTGCCTTTCTTCTTGCATCTTAAAAAAACAAAATTGAAAATCTGGGGTGTTTAAACTAATCATCCTATATTCAATTAAATTTAATTAAAAAGCATTTTGTTCCCCCACACCATGCCACATGGACCTCTAAGTCTTTCTGATATTTTTATTTTATTTTATTTTTTTAATTTAAACTTTATTTCAAGCACTTTATGATGTGGTTCTTTTTTTTAATTGCTCACGCTGCATCACAGAAGTGATCCAGAGTTTAAACAAATCCCCTCGTGTGTTTCTTATGGAACATAACCAAGTTTACAGCAGAGCAGTTTCTGTGCTGTGTATTACAGGCTCCCCTAAGTGAGATGTGTACTAATTTGCTGGAAGGCAACGAGGTTCCACTGAAAAACTGATATTGGATTTCTCAGTACGTTTATACGCCTCCATCCTTGCAGCGAGAAAAAAAAAAAAAAAACACACACGCACACACACAGCAAAATAACAAATTCTGACAAATTCAGCCAACTAGTTCAATACTAGCGCAATAATTTTCAACTGTCAGCTACAATAACCTTTCTTGTCTGTTTGATTCGGAATGCATGCAGAAAACTGAAAAGCTGTCGTCATGTACTTATCTGGCATTTGAGTAATGGTTACATGCCTGGTTCCTTGATTTTAGGGTCAAATGATAAATCATATATGCGTATGGTATATTTTATGAATAGGCTGCCACAGTGCTAGATGGTTGGGGGTATTTTAAGGCGGCATCTCACGACTTTGACAGAAGAGTCTCTTCCTTTTAGGTAGGTAGATGGAGGAAGCTGAAGTGTAGAGGATGTGTGGGTGAGGAAGTGTTTAAAATCACACATGGACAACTTGATTAGTACCTTTCACTGCATCTGAGGATGTTGGAGAGAGAGCAACCTTACATATCGCAGAGTGAAATCAGAAACTATAGGAATTCTATCTTTCTTTCTTTTTTTTTTTGATCCCTGTTGGTTGAAAAGGTTAATTCAGGCATGCTGAGTGAATTAGTGTAGCTAAAAAGCTGTAGAGATTGTTTGCCAGAAAAGCAAAGCCACTGGATGTTATTTCTTGCACCAAAGCACTCTTTGTTTGTCAGGATCATTTCACTCGGAGCCACAAAGTCTAGAAAGGAATTCTTGGAGATGTTACCTCATTTTCTCGCAGGATTCACCCTAAACGTCCTCCGAGTCATGCTTAAAACATGTGGACACCACTGATGGGGTTTGCTGCAGAAATTAACAAACATCTGCCAATGAAATGACCAGCGATGACGAGATGAAAGTCTCTCATACCGAGATCCAGCATTCAGCAGAACGTGATTGAGCTAATATTAAGACGTCTGGCATAAAAAGCCCCCAGTGGTGTTTTTAATATGAGGGATGTAATAAGTCTGGCGTCAATCTCTCGTCTCTAACCACCTAAGTTGCACAGATGTAGCTAAAGCTTTGCCAAAGTCAGAGTGTTTCTCGTAGTGTTTAGACCAGTGACATGTCACTATTTGTTTTGGTGTGATTTAGAGGCAAAGTGGTTTGGGCAGATGAGAAATAGAGCTGTGAGTTGTTTATCGCGTATAGCTCACATCCCATTCCTTTCTTACATCAGAGTGCAAGCGGACGCTCTGGGCGAACATTCCAGCACTTTCCTTCTCTTTTGAGGCTGTTCTGCATTCTTCCATCAAACATCTTTGGCAGAGGTGCTGGTCAAGTGGATCTCTGAATACTGGGAGACTGTTGGGGTGTGGCGGTGGGTGGATGGGGCTTGGTCAACAGAATTTCTGCCCTTCATCAAAAAACACAACATAGGCTCACTCTATAAAATGTAGCCCTATATACATTTCTGAAGATCAAGAATTATGTAGCCAGAACTGCATATGGCTGCATTTTGTGTTTAGACAAAGTATGGTATGACGCCATTCCTTTTTGCGCTTTGATTTTAATGATTTTAATCATTTTTGCGCTTTTTGCAGTTCCAGAAAGTGGGTAAGACAAAAATAAAATAAACCATAAATAAAAAGGTAAGAATATGGTAAAATCTAAAAACGTGTTAAAAATCGGCAGGTTTTTTTTTTTTCCTGGACTGCTTTTTTAAACTGTTGGTTGGGTTCAGGAAAGTGGGTGGGCGGGTGAATTGGTGCTTTAAAAAACACCATTGGTTGGGTTTAGGGAAGGAGGAGGGTGGATGATTGATCGCTCAGTCAGTCAGTTAACAGCGAACTCTGGTGGATTTACGCAAGAAGAACAGGTGCAAATGGCAATCGAAATTTGAGATCTCAAAAAATGTACACAGCACCCTCTGGTGGATTTGGGAAAACAAAAACTGCAAAAATAAATAAATAAAAAAGTAGCTCCTGGGACTTATTTCGCACTCTCCAGAAATGTATACAGGGGTACGTTTTCAGAATGAGCCTGGGTGAAAAAAACAATATCAATATGGTAATTTAATATTCTTAAGTAATATATTATAATTGTTGAATAAAAAAATGTTATCAAAATATTTTTATGTATAGAAAATTAAAAACAGCAAAACCAGTGCTATCTCATGGCAAATTTGCAACTTGAAAATGAATTTGTATAATATAGTATAATTTGCTAATCCCACAATGATGGTTGGGTTTAAGGGTGTGGTTTGGTGCCACTCCTCCTTTTAAAAAAATGTTACATTTTGATATAACTGAACTCTTACAAATTCGTACGAATTAGCTACTAAACTGACAAAACGTATAATAGTTACGTTTCCTGAGATCAGGCTGACAAAACAACAGAAGTGATGTTTTGTAATTGCTATTTACATAACTAATATTATTATATAAAATGTCGTAAAATATTTTGCATATATTCGAAAACATATATTAGAGTAAAAAATTGAGTGTTCCGCAATCCAGCCATTAAAACAACTGGCGGTATAACACACTAACCAATTTTTTAATTACTAACATAATATTATATCCCAGTCTATGTAAATATTTAGAAAATTGTGTAAAAAAATCATATCAAACACCATATAAACCACAATACGAACAGTGTACTTCTAAGTCCTTGTAATAGTCATGTTATTCTTCTTTAGTTTTAGGTAAAATTGCAAATGAATAAATGAATCCTAGCAAAAACACCATCAAATGTTACTGTTTTTCTCGCTACATGTTGCCATCTCAATAATGCTACCTAGTGATAGTGAGGATAAACAGCCAAACAATCGAAGTTGTAGGTGGTTTGCAGGATGATTGATGCTAAATGTGAACATTATTACAAAAGAACAAACAGTCCCCAAGCCCACAGTGGATGACTCACATTATGATTTTAGAATGTAGAATATGAGTTAGTCTGCTTTTAATCTGCTGATTGACAGAATATGCTTGAAACTGCCTTTGGGTTCATTTGTAACACACGTGGCATTAATCATATTTGCAATCTCACCAAAGCCGTTATCATTTGATTTTTGTACTGTATGTTCCTGTCCGGTCTCATTAGTGTAGTCAAATAAATCCTTTGGTACCTCTGAGAAATAATCGCTGGCTTTGTAGGATGTGTTTTAAGCACACCCACTGGACTGGTAATAACTTAAGCACATTGATGCTTAACAATCCTCTGTGAGTCCGAAACTTAGAAGTCAATAGTTGCAGGGCCATTTGTATCACCTTCAGGATTATGAACTATTAAAGGGACTCTCTCTTCTCTTCACTTGATCTTTTCGGCTCATACTCAACTTAAGTGGTCAGTGCTTAAAGGTCAGGAAACAACCTCAAGATGCATTCGCAGCCGCTGCAAATAGCTTATTTCATTCAGAGTAAAGCACACTGCGGTTTGAAACGGCTGCCGCATGTCCCTAGACCTCGCCTCATAAATATTGTACAAAAGTCGAAAAACTTGGGAGAAGAAAGAGGAGACGAGGCGGTGGGGAAGAAGAAGAAGAAAAATGGAACGGAGGCGGAAAGTAGGGCAGAGAGGAGCGAGGCAGAGCAGCCCAAAATGATGATAGAGGGAGAAGAGGTGCTTATTAGAGGAGTGCAAGGATTTTAACACTCCACACATCTGCTGCTGCTGCTATTACTGTAGACAGACCCCAGCCAGGCAGAAAAGAGCATTGTGGCCCTCTCAGTCATATCCGCAACTCTCACATGACTACACCACATTTAGATTGTGACGAATATTGTGATGTTTTTTTGATGGAGTTGTGCAAATGAGAATGGCAGCAGACATCTTCCAGCTAGAGCTGCATTTTGATGTTCAATGCAATGGTTCTGGAAATGAATATTCTAGTATTTACTTGCCTTCGTGTTTCTTTCCTTCAGAAGATGTGAGATATTGGAAAAATCTGACATTGCGATGTTTTGTTTTTACACTAAATATATTGCAATTTGAATATGATTTCACCAGACGGCTTCAGTAGCTCTATTTTGGAAAGTATTCATTAATTTAGATAGACTGGAATGATTCTGGGGAGGGAAGCATGAGTAAAGTCTACACTTTTAAAAATAATACAAAAACAATTCATTCATGTTGTCCCAACACAAATCGATTAAGTTAAATTAGCAAATGTAAGTGGTTTAAATATGAACCAATTAATTGTCCCCAAAAATTCTTAAGAATTGTGTTGCTTCAACTCATTTTGTTATGTAGTTTGGACAAGCAGTAAAAGTATTTTATATGTGTGTGATTTACTAAGCATAAGCACATAAATAGATAATATGCAAAAAATAAATGCAATTCAATTCATTTTTATTTTTCTATATCACTTTTACAATGTAGATTGTGTCAAAGCAGCTTAACGTAGAAGATTACAGTAAATTGAGATAGTGTCAGTCCAGTTTTCAGAGTTGAAGTTCAGTTTATTTCAGTGTGGTTTAATTTTCACTGCTGAAAGTTTAAACACTGTTGCGCAAATCCATTGATGCGCAGCTCTAAAAGTCTCGAACCATGCAAGCCAGTGGTGACAGTAGAACAATCTTCACCAATTGATGAAAGTGAAGGAAAAAAAAAATTCGAGAGAAACCAGGCTCAGTTGGGCACGACCATTTCTCCTATGGCCAAACTTCATGTGCAGAGATGGATTCTAAGCCCTGGGGGCTGGAGAATGATGGATGACCATCGTGGAGAAGCTGCAGGAGGAGAGGTCACCGGCTGGTGTACAGGCTGGCCCTTCAGGATCAATGTGAGGATTCGTTTGTCATTTGGACCTTACAGCAATCAGTCACATGCTCTCCAGTCTTCCATGACCATCATAGCAGCTGCTCAGGATACGGCCTGGTCCAACATTATGGAAACCTCAGAAAAAATAAAAACAGACTAACATAAGCGCAGATTCCGTCTAAATTATAATCTCTTTTGGCAAGTGTTCCCAATTCAGTTGTCCAGAATTAATTGATTGTAGTTAACGTGAGGGGCTATAATACACCAGGAGCTCCCTCCATTTCTGGGGAGATAAGCCGTCCAGGGCTTTGTAGATAGTCAATAATTGTCAAATGTATAAAATATTTAATAGGGAGCCAATGCAATGATGAAAGAACTGGAGTAATATCATATTACTTTGTTCTAAAAAGCACTCTAGCTGCTGCATTTTGAACTGAAGTTTGTTAATTAGGCCAACAGGGCAACCGCCTAATGACGCATTAGTCTAACCAAGAGGTCATGAAAGCAAGAACAAGCTTTTCCGCATCAGACAATATCCCCTTTCACACATACAGACCTTTCTGGAAAATTACCGTCAATTTTCCGGAAAGGTCTGTATGTGTGAACAGGTCTTTTTTGAAAATACCGGTAAATTAGTTCTGGCAGTTTTTTCGGAAAGAGAAGTTGTAACACTACCGGTAATTTGCCAGAATGCTGCTCTGTGTGAACGCAGAAGGAAGATTGCCGGAAAGAGCGCGAGCATGTCTAGAACAAGCTGAAATGAAACGTCTACTTTAGCTAACCAGAACAGTCAGACGCATTCACGTCCGTGTGGTTTATGAAAAAAAATGCCTTTGAATATTTTTCCAGACAAATTGAGCTGCTAGATGTTAGTAAGATAACATTTATATGTTCCTTCTTAATGCCAACTTTGTAAATAATTATCGATAAGATGGTTATGATAAGCTGTTGTTTGTTTACCTTCAAGCTCTGCTTCCAGTTGCTTGACGTGTCGCATGTGCCCGTGAAGCAGCTGGTGAGCGCCAGCACACACACATATCATGTACATGTCACCATGCAAAAGTGTTTCTCTATATGTTTTCATTGAAGATGTTCACAATACTGATCCATCCACAGAGTTTGTAATGTAGTCAAATGTTTACAAATACAAGCCCATTCCTTTAGAGCTCATTTCTGGTTAATGATGTCAGAATTTACCAGTATTTTGGAATGGATGTGTGAATGGTCTTTTCTGGAAAAATTCTGTAATGTCCTCGCCTGTGTGAACAGTGCTTTTTTTAATTTAACAGTAAAGTCGTTCCGTAAATTTTCCAGGTATTTACCTAAAAAATGCAGTTTTACAGATGCTTGAAATCTGGCCTTCAAATGATACATTGCTATCAAAAATCACCCCCAAATTATTGACTGAAGATGAGGACATAGCTAAGAATCCATCAAAGATTAGACAGTGTTCTAGGTTTGTAAGTCCAATAAGCAAGAGAGCACAAATTAAATAGTAAAAATCAATTGGTAAAAATCAATTGGTATTCACGTACAGAAATTGAAATAATTAATTGAATTTTTACACAAACCTTCATTGTGTAAAAAAAATTATACAATTATTATTTTTTTATTGAAGTTGCACATAGTTTAACCTTAGTTAAAAAACTCACACAGTCACAGGCCTTAAAACACATGCAAATTGTAAACTTTTCCTGCATTATGGTTGAACTATGACTCCAGTTGCACCAAAAATCGCATCATTTCTAAATTGTGGCACCTGATCAACTATAATCTCAGTTTTGCAAATCCTGTGATGTGATTACTGCAGGTGTGCTATTGCAATATTGATGCTGAATTGATATACTGTGTAGCCCTAAAGCCAGGGATGCCCAAACATTTTTGTATAAAGTGCCAAAAACCAAATATACTTTATTGCTGTAGGTAATTTCCTAATTCATTTTATAATATAAAAAAGTAAATAGAAAGCACTACTTTGAATTGTATTAACTAACGCAGTATCACTTTTTAAATGATATCTTATTGTAATAAAAACATAATCACATTTATAGCGCAGTGGAGTTTAATGCTGAATACACTAGTCAAGCAGAATCTGCCTTTGCCTTGATTCGCTCACCAAAGTCTCTGCATTGTCCTCTCTCTGTCATATGTACATTTTAAACAAAATCTGCTTAATTTAATACATCTTTTGCATTAAAACATTTAATTTCAGATAGATTTTTATACAGCTTAACAATAAAACAAACAAATATAAGATTACATTACATTTAAAATAGCAATCTCTAAATCATTTGCAGAAGGCATGGTGGGCCAAATCAAAGGTTACCATGGGCCAACTTTGTATTTTAAGTATTTTTTTATTATTTATTAGTACCTGCTTACTTTTTCAGTGTTCCCTGTTTTTTTAAGGATGCCCTCATATGGATTATTTGGCTGATAACCAACATGTAGGCTGACAAATATATTTTATTATTATTATGTTATTTATTTATTTTTTGGAGACGGACTATAAAAACAAGGAAAAGGCCAGGAAGCTTTTTAATCTTTATTTTAAGCATAACTATTTACGTCCTCTCCTTTTCATGATGAAATACTCCCACACTGGCGACATCTTGTCTTCCCTCTAGAATAAACTTATCTAAAGTGTGTGTCTGCTGTGTACAGCAAAACACTCATGACCAGAAGCATTCATCTGAAGTGGATCAGCTAGCACAGATGATCCATAATTTATTGGCTGATCATTTGCTTTACTTAACATTTTGAAGTGGATCAAAAATGTTTATCATAGACAAGAACAGGTGTTTTTCAATACACAGATTGGTTTTAGGACATGAAGAGTCATGAATGACAAACACATAATAATTAGGTATAATAAGGTATAATAATTACATTAAATAAAAAAAAGGTATAATAAAAAGGTATAATAATACTTGAGCTGTTGAAATCTTGATTCTGTTTGGCTGATGAATGTACCAAGGTATGCTGTTATTTTCATGTGAATGCACAGGTAAAGTTGATGCAGGATTTGACTGCAGTAGAGTTCTGTTATATCATATTAACAAGTTTAAGTGATTTCAAAGGTATTTAAAGCCAACACCAAAAATTTAAAGCCAACCAAAACACTGATCAGAAGAAAATAAATATACTACTAAATCGAATAAGAATCAAACTATTTTTATCACTTAATCATGTTTTTATCTATCAAACAAATACTAAGACAAACACATGCTCATGCACAATCATTTGAGGGGAAAAAAAAATAAAAAGTCAGCACTGCTCCATGACTGTATAAATAAAACAGATTCACAACTGAAAATATTTGTGGCATTTCTCAGTACAAGGTGTAAAAATTTGGCTTTTCTTAGAAAAGGTGTAAAGCAAATATGACTTTTCTTTGAGTTATACTTTTAGTATTAGTAGACACACTGCTCTGAACACTTGAGATGCATGAAGATAGAGGCATACTACCTTACATGCAAATAATTTTCCAGTAATTATGTAGTCCATTATCTTCCAATATAGTTTAGTTTTATTGATAATAATATACAAATAGTGAACCATTCTACATTCTATTACGCATTTTACACAGCACCTTATAACTTCTATAACAAATACAATTGTATGTTTGTACATACAATTCATCATCCAGAGCTCTTTTGTCCAATTACATCTCTGTTTAATGTCTGTCATCTTTTCTCAAATTTATTTCAGTGTTGTCACTTGTCACTTTATGTACACTGGAAGCTTCTGTTGCCGAAACAATTCCTTGTGTGTGTAAAGCACACTTGACCCAAAACCGATTCTGATTCTGAAACGTACATTATCTGTCCCTGAAAAAAAAAAAAAAAAAAAAAAAAAAAACATAAATACAGTGAATAAATAGTATTTCATCCCAAAAAATTCTAAAATGGACTGATGGTTGATTTCTGCGAGTTGTTCTGTAAAGGAATATTTTATTTATTTGGTTCTCAGATTTTTGTTTTTTTATTAAAAACACTTTACACTGTACAAACCTTGTCACTGTCCAATTGAACCTACAGTTTTGTTAGTTTTGTTATGCTAAAAACAGTTATTTAGAAAAAAAAATACTTAGTTGAATAGCTAGTTAAAATTGCTATCATTCACATCAATTAATCAAAAACTTGAAATTATAAAGAAATTATACAAATAAATACTACAAATATATAATACAAATGAATGTATAATTGTCCCTGTGTGTCAATCCTGTCACATTTGCATTAAATTTAACATACAGTAAAATGTCTGCATTACACGTTTAAGGCTATGACTCAGAAAGAACATCATTTGACACAGAAGCTGACAGTGATCAAGGATGTGTTCTATCATTAAATTGAATGATTTTATGCTTGTTTTTGTATGATTTTTTGAGGATGACAAGCTTAAGTCAGGCCCTGTCACATTTTTTATAAGTGAAAATGTGTGTTTCTAGTAGAATGTCCCTAACATATAAAATATTTTGACCAAATACACCATTTGTTGTGCTTTATGGGTTCCCAGTGAACTCTTTTACTGTATATATGTTGCATGATTGTTAAAAATACACATATTAAAATAATTGATACACTTGGGTTTCAATAAAAAACACAGAATTGTTTAACAGCCTTATAGCTTACATTAGGTGTTTCTTCGGTTTTTAGGTTGTCATTACAAAAAAAAAAAAAAATATTGAATGTTTTTTACCCCCAGAACCAGTCTGACACTGCATTGACTTACATTGTATGAACAAAAGCAGTTTAAAAAAAAAAAAAAAAAACATCTTGTGTTAAAAGGAATCAAGTCATGCATCATTAGAATGACATATAATGTCAGATTTATTTTTTGTATTATTACTATTTTTGGGTGAGCCGTTCCTTTCATATGTATCTGTTGGTGGGCCCTAAATAAAAGAAACACAGACTTTGTTGTTGTGGAAACAAATACAGCACCATTTTGTTCAGTAGGTATAATGCCAGAGAATGTCCTGAGCACTGTGTTTTCTTTAAGCGAAGGCATTGATGCTATGTAAATTTGGCTGATTCTTCTCTCAAGTAGTCTGGGCTGCTCGTCTTGTGTATATTTTCTCCGAATAGTATTTATACTTGTCCTTTTCCCTGGTGACCGATGTCTCTCACGTCTTGTATGGCAGAATGGAGCGTATATAGTTATGTTATGTGCTGTGCAAATGGCTGTGGGTCTGGAAACATTTACGTACGGAAGTCTGGGATTAAAAAAAAAAAAACCCTGCTTTTGCCTGTATTGTACTGTATATGCAACAGGATGTATTTTAATCAATTCTTCAATGTTGGCAATCTGGTAGTTTCACAAGCCTAGTCACAAACCCTCAATTACTCTGGTAACTATTGGAAACGTACCGGGGGTGCAAATCTGAGGGCCTTTAGATTTATGAGAAATAAAGGATTTTGATACATTTGCTGGTGACTCCTGAAGCTGAAATGAAACTGTGTGTTTGTGTTCCCAGAAGAGCCACTCAAGCTGCCAATGGTGTTATTTCTACAGTCTTCTTCACACACTTTCACACAACAGAATAAGGAAATGCTCATTTACAATTTTGATTGCATTGGCTGTGATTCTTCTTTGCTTTTCTTTTTTCTTCTGAATGTTAGAATCATTAAAGGTTGTTTCAAGGATTGCATGGAAAACGTTTGGAATTGAAAAAGTAGGGATGAGTGATGTTATATTTGAGGCATTTCAGTTCGGCAGTATTGATACTGGATAACAAATAGATTAAACCATTTCTACTGTAAATTATTTCTGATGATTACATGTTCTATATTAGTGATATTAAATTACTGTTAAGTACATTATATGTTATGATGCCTAAATTTACTTGATAAATTGATGCATTAACTTTGTTGTTTTTTTGGAATTTCCATTATTAGATTTAACAATATTTTATATTTAAAATCAGAATCAGAATCAGAATAGCCCCAGCTGGACCAGTTGGTGTTTCTGTGTGAAGTTTGCATGTTCTCCTTGTCTTTGCGTGGGTTTCATCCGCATGCTCCGGTTTCCCCCACAAGTTCAAAGACATGCGGTATAGGTGAATTGGGTAAGCCAAATTGTCTGTAGTGCATGTGTTTGAATGAGTGTGTATGGGTGTTTCCCAGTGATGGATTGCAGCTGGAAGGGCATCCGCTGTGTAAAACATTTGCTGGATAAGTTGGTGGTTCATTCCACTGTGGCAACCCCAGATTAATAAAGGGACTAAGTGCAAAAGAAAATGAATGAATGAATGACTGGAATCAGACGGTGAAAACGTTCTCAAACAAATAAATAAATAATAAATGTTAACAAAAAGTGCAAGGTAAAAAGTAACAGAGGCCGTGATATCTGCTACCAGATCTATGTTCAGCTTTCAGGCACCCACATGAAAATATACTATAGTAATTTATAGTAAATACCAGTGGTAGAAAAAGTACAGTCAAATCATACTCAAGTAAAAGTAGCATTATATACGAGTAAAAAGTAGTCCTTTAAAAAATGTAATTTGTGTGTGTGTGTGTGTGTGTGTAAACATAACATTCTGTAGTGCAATTCCATTGCTTGTAAAGATTTTGGACTTCTTCTTGGACACTTTTAATGCTTCCAAGCAGTTTGCTACATGTCTTTAGGTGGTTCAGAATGATGCGATTTACTTTCTATGTGCGATTTGATTGGACAGGACCCGCAGGACAGATTTTTCAAATCCCCATAGACAAGAAAAAATAGTGACTGCTGGTTGAAGGAAAGTAGTGGAGTAACCAATAACACACTTAAAATGTATTCAAGAGAAAGTAAAGGTATGCATTTTGAAAACTACTTAAATGACAATTTCTGAGAAAAAAACTACTCAATTACAGTAATTTGAGTATTTTGTAATTTGTTACTTCACACCACTGGTAAATACTTTATGGTGTTTTTTAACCATACTGACACCTCCAATAGAGATAGAAAGGTTGTACATCAGCTAAAATGTTGCTAGAATGTTTTTTTTTTTTTTTTTTTTTTTAATGTATGGGTTATATATATTGCATCACCAAAAATGATTGAGGTCATGTCGATCTGTAGTGTAATAAGTCGATTGATTATTGTGACAGGCCTACTGTACAGTCAACATTTGAAGTGGGTCAAAACTTCCTAAACATTCTACAAATAAAATGTATGCACGCTCTTGTCTTGAGACGACATTGATTTTTTTAAATTTATTTTTCCACTTGATCCACTTCACTTCTAATTTTGATCTCTCTAAAATTTTGAGTGATAGAAATATTTCAATAGTTAGTTTTAATGATTGCAATAGCAATACTCATTTTCTGCACATTCTACAGTTATATGTTTACATTTTCTACATAAATATTCATCACTTCCCAAATTTATTGTATTTTATTTTCGCATGATAAATACATTTTTGTTATCCATGTGAAAAAAACTCAATAGCTGTGGTCTAGTTACCATCATATTGTTCAATCTATGGTTCGACTGCATCTACAGAACAGTCTCACATCCAAAAACTATTGTGGTTATGACCCTGGATTAATATTTTATCAAAACCATTAGTATTTATGATCCTCTGGACGTAGATGTAAATGATTTAATAATTAATTGAATAATGTGTGGTCATAAGTTTAAGAGTAAAAATAGATGGCAGAGAGTGTTTTGTGCAGTCTGCCTTGCTGATTGGTAAATCACCATGCTAATTGTGGTCTGATGGAGTTGAGACTTGCATGAGGAGAGAAACAATCTCCCATCAGCATCTTCTTACCGGCTGCTGAGATGATTAATGCAGTGACCTCTGTCAGTCCCAAGAGTTAATGAAAAATACCATCATGCATCATTATGCTGCTTATTTCTGTCAGTTAGCCATTGTTACGTTTGTTTTTGTTAACGGGCTGCAATATGCTTTGTGTTTCCTTACTTTGTATGTGTCTTTTTCCATGCAGAAATTGTATCCACCTGGCACAGTTAGTTGGGCATATGCACAGGGACTTTTCGTTTTTAATTGGCCGGCTCAAGTGCTTCCGGTGAACTGTCATTCTATTACAAAATTGTTGCATTTAAATTCACATGAACCAAAAGCTGCAACAGTTTTTTTTTTGTTTCATATTGTATCATTCCTAGAAAATATTAAATTAAACATTAAATGAGAAAACGGTGGGCATGGCTTGCTTTTTCTGCTGCAAACTGATCAGTTGTTGTAAAGTGGTTCATTCAGAAAGATCAGGAAAAGGGTTTGAGAAAATTTATTACAACCTAACTGAAACCTTCTCCTAACTATTTCTGTTTGTTGTCAAAAACGACAGTTTGAGGGGCGTGGTTAAGTGTTAGCCACGCCCATTCGCTATAAATTAACGTAATCTGAGAATAAAATTGAAAACAAACAGGAAGTGCAGTTACCAGGGCAAACTTTTTTTTTCTTAATGACATGTACAGACAAATTGTTCATCACAAAACTAGCAATGCAAGCAAACAAAATCATAAGGTTAGTTTTGATTTTGTTAGTACTTTAAGATCAGGTTTCTTTAAAAAATCAATTATCTTCATGGCCTGATTAAGATTCGATATAAAGTGTATCTCACACCAGCCAAGAAGCATTAAATTAAATTCCATCGTTCTGTGGCATTTATTTTACTACAGTATTTTGAATGGAGTTTCTTCCCTCGCCTGCTGCTCCTGATGGCACTTGCATTTAAACGGCCACTCATTTCCTTTAAGACACAACTAAATGAATGCTTAAGTTTATTTATCTGATACTATTTTGATTAACTTACATAATCAATGATGTAAATGAAACCTTATAAAATTGAAAATAGTTCACCAGAAGGTTAATGCTGGCTGTGCATAGAGCTCAGTAGACTCTTGCTGTGATTGGGTGATAGAAAAGGAGAGGGAGTACAGTATTTAACTGCAGTGGTCTCTCATGCATACTCTATAGAGCCGTTTCATCTATAGAGCCCTAATCAGCCAGGCTTACACTGTGATTTGAGTCTGACTTTTTTATCTGGCTGAAGTTTAACGTTGTCATGCATTGTTTGTCATGCTGTGCAGCAAAATCCTGATTGGCAATCGGGTGGTCTGCATTTTCTGAAGAAATTATAAAAAAAATTTGGTCAGCAATTGTCAGCGAATCTCACAGTTAAATCAGAGCTATGAACCAATTAAGTTAAACTCAAGTTGTGTTTGTGCCCTCACTGCATCTGTGTAAAAACAGAAATACACACACATATGTCTGGATTCATCGGGTGGAAGGGTGTGATGGTAAAGATGTATTCTACAAACAGAAACAATTAAAAGTGTATGATATTCTGATGAGAAAACTGAAAGTTTAAAAAAAAAAGTGATTTTTAATTTCTTACTTTTCACCTGAGCTTCACACTGCATCCCATTAAGTGATATATATATAATATGCACAGTGAGCAGGCAAGTCAAACCTATTATTTGAGAGCACATGAATTGTGTTTCATTCATTGATTTATTGATTCATTCATTGATTTCATTCATTCATTCATTCATTTTCCTTTGGCTTGGGCGGGGGGTGGCTTCAGCTGTAAATATTTTTAATGTTAAATGTTTGCTAAATGTTTACCAGTTATTTTAAAAATATTTTGATAATTTCTGGTTTTGATGCTAGAGAAGTTTGCAGTCTGTGTTTATATTTGCTATAGCTGGGTTAGTCTTTTGTAGCCTCATTACAAGGGCCTGAGGCTTATTGAACTTTATGGTGAGTCAAACGCCACCAAAGTACTGCTGTCAGCCTAGTTTGCATCAGTTTGTGTTTTCTTCAGCCTCATTAGAGAATACCAGGCAGTTCCATGCTCTTCCTCAGCCAACACTTCAAAGACATAACTAACACACACACACACACACACACACACACACACACACACACACATGCATACAGGCCCACCGCTAATTCTTAGGTGGGCTGACACATATTTCAGTGTTTATATTTTAACCTCAGTACTACTAAATGGATATTATTATGCTCTTGGGTGCTCAGCATAAGTACACCCCTCACAAATCTATCTTTTAAATTCATATTTTTAATAGGAAGCTATACATTATTATATTTGTGCATTTATATTAGATTAGTCAGTACTGAAGCCAAATCTGGAGCTTACCTAACAAAATAACTTAAGATAACACTCCAAAAACTAGTACACCCAAATTTATTTTATAGAAAAATATTAAATACAAACTTAAAAAGAAAGAGAAGCAAAAATATCAATTTTTTATGACATTTTGTAGGTTGTAATTTTTTTGCAATATTTTGCTTAAATTTAATTGTATGAGCTTTCAATTTATAAATATGTTTGGTGACTAAAATATTATTTTAATAAATATATCTATTTAATAAATCTATTTTGCTTAAATGCACCCAAAATACATTGCCTGTATTCACTGAGAAATGGATACAAATAATCACTTCCAAAATGTGATGTACTTAATTATACTGAGCCCTGTACCATGGGAAATTCACAGCTGTTTTTGTCCTTACAAAATTAATTTCTTAAATAAGAATAGAATTTTCTTGTTCTGCAAAAAGCGACAATTTTTTATTTTTTTTTTAGTTTTTGATTTAATGGCAAAGTTATATATTTTTTCATTGATTATTTTATCATTTTCTTTTCGGCTTATTCCTTTTATGAATCTGGGGTCGCAACAGCGGAATGAACTGCTAACTTATCCAGCACATGTTTTACGTAGCGGATGCCCTTCCAGCCGCAGCCCATCACTGGGAAACACCCATACACTCTCATTCACACACATACACTACGGCCAATTTAGCTTACTCAATTCACCTGTAGTGCATGTCTTTGGACTTTTGGGGGAAACCAGAGCAACCTGAGGAAACCCATGCGAATGCGGAGAGAACATGCAAACTCCACACAGAAATGCCAACTGATCCGGCCGAGGCTCGAACCAGTGACCTTCTTGCTGTGAGGCGACAGCACTACCTTCTGTGCCACCGCGTCACCCATATATTGTTTCATCATTTAAAATAAAAACTTAAATTTAGGCAGAGCGATGGAAAAAATCTAACTTAGTGTTATTATTTAAGAAATGAATGCTTTTAAATTGAAGTACTAAAACTAAACCTATTTAAAAAAAAGAGCTAAAATATTTAAAAAGTAATGTAACTTCAAAAGCTTTAAAATGAAAACTGAACATATAAAATAACTGCCAATTATTTAAAATATTAAAGCTAAATATTTATGACCACTATAAAATCTCCTCAATAGTAAGTCTCTTTGGATAAAAGCATCTGCTAAATGTATATGTAAAATAAAAAAATAAAACTACATAATCTACAGAACACAAATAAAGCATTTTCAGACCTCTCCTACTCAAATTTTCTATTAACCTTCTTGTCATTTTCTGGTCAAATCTGACCATTTTACAACTTGAAACACTCTTAAGCTTTGTGTTTTACATCTGGTTGCCTTAGAGCCTTATGATATCATCCACACTATGCATTTGATCATATAAAAGTGATGATCTCCTCTTTCATTGAAATTTGAGTGTTTTATTCAACCTTTTTAAACCTGTGATGTTCCCGGTGAAAAGTGACCACCATTGGAAATTAATGGGTATCCAGACTATATTCATTCATCAGACAGAAAACATCCCCATTTACTGTACACCACCCCAACCCACTCACAATTTGTAAATTTACTGCAGTTTTTTTTTATGTCTAATTCTGTAAATTCATGTTATTCACTAGTTTGAGACATTGTTCACAGCTAAAGAATGTTGAATAAAACTTTGGTTTTGAAAAATGCTTTTGTGCTAATTTAATAACACTTAAAACCACCGGGAACACGGGAGGTGAACACGACAGGAGGGTTAAGTGGTTGGATTTTTCATTTGGCCTAGCTGGTTTTGAATTTCCATTCATCTACAAGGTTGTAATGGCTGAATAGACTTTGAGCACATCCACTATATACAATTTTGTAAACAATAATACAAGTAGCTCTCATTTGTCTCAGCCTTGAATAGTATCATTTTGAACCCTTAAGATAATCACTTAATGTTTTCAAATGCGGGAGATTGCAGACCTTGTAATTCGATAGACTCGTATTGTGGTTGAATGCAGATGGGTATATCAATGAACAGCTGGTTCTTCCCAGCCAGACTGTCTCCATTTCTGTCTCAGGCCCATTTAGCTCCTGAAGCCTAGGCCAAGCTTCTCACTAGCATTATGCTATCAATTCATCTGAACGTGGTGAAATAGTTTAGTAGTGGTCTAGACGGCACGTCTGGAATATTTATTTGGCTTCAGTCACTGTCTAAAACTGAGCAAATGAGAAAAACATATTTTCAGCTATATGATATTGCGTAATGAGGGGTTCTGGAATTCAGTAGTCATAAAGTTGGAGCTGTTCATTTTCTATACAAAAATGCTGCTGATGATCAGATTGGCCTCAAGTTTTGTTTAAGAAACAACTTTTTGAGTGTATAGAGAGCAAACACATGGGACTGCCCCATTCCAGCGAGCCTTTGAGTTCAGAGACTGTGGCGGGTTCCACCTGACCTCAGAACAGCAGGAGTCCGTCTGCACGTGGGCTCCAGCTGGAATACTGGGATGGTTCGAGGTGGCTTGTGCATGTGTGTGTGTGTGGGGGACTGACTCATGGTAACCCCTCGAATACTTAAACACACTCTACCTTCCTTGGGCTGCGGAAAACTGAGAGTTCTCAAACGGAATGCTTTTTTTCCTGGACCTGGGGGTATTAATAACTCTGTTAATTGCAGAGAATCTCACGTTGGGGGAAGTGAAGTTTGTTTGTGAAAGGAACAAGGCGAAAACGTCCCTCCAATTAGATGAACTTTGAAAGTTTGGCTGTCGCTCCATTGTTCCAGAATGTACTCCCGCTGCCTGAGGGGGGTCTATTATTGGGAGCCCATTCAGAGGGAGGTGCTGTTTTCTGTCAGCCAATAAGCATAGAGCACCCCTGTACTTCCCTGTTGATTTAAAGTAACGCAAACCAGATGAAGCCAGCGTGTGCTGCGTTAATGACGATCTGGTCTCGGGAAGGACCAAGCATCGAGTTAAGAAAAAGTGGATCTTTTTAGAGTGCATTCTTTTAAAACCGCACCGTGCTTGAAATATTAATCAAGGCAATGTCTTAAGCATCCCAAGCTTTAATCAGACATTCAGCCTCTCTCAAAGCCAGCCAAAGATGTGGCGATAAGCCCTTTAATGAGCAACACTCAGATAAGCATCTCGTTCTGGCTAATTACAGTTTTCTATTTAGTCAAGAGGATCATATTTGACATCTGCTGTAAGATAAGATAAGATGTCTTCTTTGTTAGCATAGTTTTATAAAGACATAGTTTTATGTCTTTAGTTTCGAGTTGTTTAAAGGTGGAATATGTGAAAAGCTTTGATTTGTAATGCTTTGAAATAGCTGTGTCTTTGTGCCTGATATTGTGTAAGAATGACAGTGCTCTGTAATCAAAACTCTTCAACCAATACCACGCCACTAGATGTCTTGGTAACTGATTTTCTGGGAACAACATGACGAAAAGATGCACAATAGCAACATTGTGTTGCTGAATGTGCATAAAGTACAGCATCTTTCTGTTTTGTGCCAAACCACTGAGTATTATACTGAATCCAGGGAGAGAAGAAAGAGATCATTATGAGTATAGGCTTTACGAAAAAATAAGAAAACCTTCAGCTAAACAATTTAGGAAATATAGAAATAAGCCACTATAAAAAAAAAAGTAAACCTTTGGTTATTATATTTTCCGATATTTAGGTTGAAATGTAGGAGCAGGAGACCATAAAAGCTTTACAAATGTGCAAGGAATAGATAGGTTTGTAAAGCTAAACAATAGACTGAACACATACAGTATAAACAGAAGACAGCAAGTAACCATACGAGGCACAGGTGAACACAATAAATTATTCTATGGGTATCTATGAGCTGCTTCCAAATTCAGAAGCTGCATACTTTGAAGGTTCTTTTTGAAGGATGAATACAAACTAGCAAAAGTTCTGAATGCTTTTTCAAATGTGTCCCTCAGTTTCTCAGGCAAGTAATAATTCAGCCACTGGATTCATTGGATGCAAGTTACACTAGGTTTTTGTTTGAAAATATACACTATTAAAAGTCAGTAATTTGTTTTATTATGTAATGAAACAAATAAAGTAAATAAACAATATATTCTTTTTTATTGTTACTTATTATATTTTAATATGGTGTGTTTAGCAGCTGCCATAGTGGCTAGGTGTACAGATGTACCCTCAATATTGACTTGACTGTCCATTCACCACAGTAACTCAAAAAGTTTTTTTTTTTTCTTTTTGGTGAACTATCCAATTAACGTGTTGTTTTTATAGCTGCTAATGTAGATGCTAGCAATGTCAGGTTTTAGAACATATTTTGTTCATTGTTGCTGTTTGTTGTGTTTGTATAACGTTTAACACAATGAGCATTTGTTAAAGAGAATTGATCAGCTATATCTCAAACATACATTCCCTGTATTTCAACTTCAGTCTGTTTATACATTCATTGGTTTTACCTTTTCAAGATTTACCCTGGAGCCCTAAGATGATGAATTTCTCCACAGTTACTGATGAGAAATACTGGGATCACCTCTACTGAAATGCGTTACTGCTCTCGTATTATCTGAAATTGTTTATGCACTGTGTTATTCTTTGCCTGGGGCTCTCTGTCTACAGTCACTGCTTTAAAACTTAAGTAGCTCTGGGGTCTGTTATGCTGGGATGGTGAGGACTAATTATCTTATGATTTGCTCGACGATACTGTTTGAGGCTCTGTTTAATCATGTCATCGCAACCTCTTATGATGATAATGATGAATTATTCACAAATAGAGCAAACACAGGTGTTTTGAGATACTGCACATGTTTGCACTGCAGATCTGCTGTAGATCCGTTTTAAATCAAAGTGTGTTCAACATTCATAACTCTTGTATATAATGTAACAGGTTTTCATACAGGTTTTTGTCTGCAGCACTATTTTAAACACCAAGTTAAATTTTTTTGTAAGAAAAAAATTCCATGGAGGTTCAAAGTTAAAAAGAACCATTATGTGTAGGAGCTAGAATTCTTCCAGAATGACCGATGGACACAAGTCTGAAATCTTCATGTTGTGATGCCTGCTGTCTGCTCAAGCTGACGGCTGTTAGATAACCATGGGTTTGAGCTTTTATTATCATATTAAAACCACAAGAAAACACAAATGAGAGATTATTGAAGAACAACCCACTTATTCTGTCACTAATACTCCAAGTTCCAAATTGTAAAAGTGGGTCTTTGTATGTAATGTCTGAAAATAGTCTGGAGACTGAAAAAGCTGCTGTGGGGTGGGTTTGCAGTGTCATCACAGATAATGGAGCATGTCGGAGATGATGATTAGCGTTTTGGCCACGTGCAGAGAAAGTTCTGTGATGTTCAAGTCTGTAATGAGGATGTGGATTGGCATCTTGGGAGATATGTTATCTTAAATGCCTTGAAGGCTCATGGTCTTCCTAGCGAGGGAGGTTTCACTTTGAAAAGTGATTCATGGGTCTTTTGCGCATGCTTCATTTTCTTTAGTATGCTCTGTCACAATGTACATTGTTTCAGAACTTCTTTGACACCTTTATAAGCACGTGCAGATTTTTTTAATTAATTTGCTTACTTGGTGAGTGTGTTTAGCTCTGTATGTTTCATGCTGTAAAATGTGTTGTGACACCTTTTAAAATTGGCTGGAGATAGTGATAATGATACTGTAACTGTCAAATAATGGTTTTTGGAAAAGAGGAAATGCACAGACCAGCTTATTTTCTGTGAAATCTTTTTTAATGAATAAACTGCCAGTAAGACTTCATAAGCTGTTAGTGTTTTACTGATAATTGTTTTTGCTTTGTTCAGATGGATTTTCCATATTGACAAATCAAAATACACTTTCTAACACAAGGTAGCATTTTTAGCATTCTTTTAGCATGTTTGCTGGATGGTTTAGCGTGTTATTAATGTGTTCTGAGTGGTTTTAGCATGTTACTAAAATGTTTTGAGTGGTTTTAGCATGTAGTTAATGATTTTGGTGACTGTTTGGAAATTGAGTCAGGTTTGTACTTTTTTGCTTATGCATTTTTTCTTACTTTTATGACTTTAGCTATACCTTTATGACTGTTGATCAAATTATAATTTGTAGTTTATCAAGCAACACTAAAATCTTAATTATCACAAAAGTATATGAAATACAAATGTTTTCATTTAGGGAAAAACGATAGTGATTCCAAAAAAAGCTAATAGCATCACATAATTTCTCATATTACTTGTCAGTTGCTAGCAGATGTTCCTCAAGATGTTGACTGGAATTCAAGGCTTTCTGTAAATATTGATCACACAAAAGCTTGCTATGTTACGTGTGATCTCTGGGGGCAGTTTGCAGTAATATTGTGTTCTCGGCTCCCAGGGGGTGGATGCTTTTATCTGCCTTTAATGTTGGGGCAAAGACCAAAAACTGTGAAGATAAGTGTTCCTGACTCTGAATTTTTTTTTTTCAGTCCCTAAACTACGCTGTAAAAAAATCTGTAATTTTACGGTTTATTTCCAGCAGCTGGGGTGGCAGAAAAAAAGTAAAATAACAGCCGTTAAATTATAGAAATTAACGGACATTAATTACAGAAATTTCCTTAAATTTCTGGTAAATTTCTGTAATTCAACCTTTGTTATTTTACAGTGAATTTCTGTAATTTAATGTCTGTTACACCCCAGCTGTGGGAAATAAACCGTAAAATTACAGATTTTTTTTTTACAGTGTAGCCAATCCTACATTGACTGACATATAGGCATTATTTAGGCTCATATAAATATTTATTATTGTGAACATCTTTTGTCAGTGTTAAATGGGTCACTTTTGTCCAGTGTTTGAGTATTGGATGCTCTAAAGCTGACTGGCAAATCTGCAGTCAATATTTCTGTCTTCTAAGGGTAGTGTTTTCCCACTTGTCTGTGCCTGGTGTTTGCCTGCTTCTATCGGAAATGGTCCAAGAGCAAGTGAAAGAGGGATTAAGCTGCTGGATTCTTAAAGAGGATAAAAAACAACATCCCGGTTGAAACAGGTCAGATACTAGGGCCTAATAAGAAGCGGGACCAAATGCAAATGGCAATTGATCGCTTGTTCTCTCAGCGGAAGCTCAGCTTTTTTTTTTTTTTTTAACCTGACAGTTTGTTGTTTGTCAGTTTTCAAACTTGTCCATGGACCCTTAGAAAGCCACAAGGGGATGCTAGGGAGTCCATAAAAGGATGCTTAGTTTTAATGTTTGAGTTCATTTATTACTGAAACATATTTAACTGTTTTGCTCACATGAACTAAAGTTGCAAATTATTCTTTTCAC
The DNA here is from genome assembly GCF_052040795.2 of Danio rerio. Taxonomy (NCBI): domain Eukaryota; kingdom Metazoa; phylum Chordata; class Actinopteri; order Cypriniformes; family Danionidae; genus Danio; species Danio rerio. The sequence continues at coordinate 30,100,993 of NC_141032.1, forward strand.
TTCTGCTTACTGTCTAAATCATAATTTTTGTTATGTGTGTAAATAAAATGCACAGTTTTTTAACAGGATAAAAAAGTTATATAATCTAAATATATGAGGAATATCACATAAGTAACAGTGCAATATGGCTGTTAAAGGCACTGGTGGATGTCTTAGTGTCCCACCAGTGATGGTATCCAGTCATATCACACTGCTACTTGTGTGATATTGCAATTATACAACAATTCAACAGCATAATTGTGTGTATAAAAAACTAAATCAAACATGGAGAGTCTCAAAAATCCTTTTGTACAAGGAAGTACTTTCTTCCGCCATTCATTCACATTTGCAGCTGGAATCAAAACAGCAGAACCCGTTGCTCATTCACCAACATCACTTTAGAGTTAGTATTTGAATGATTCTCTAGCGCAATGTCTAAAGTGATGGCAAAACTGGTGACTTTTGCTCACATTTTAAGATTATAAGGCTGAACAGCATTAAATTAACCCCCAAAAGCCAGAGCAAAGCAAACACTACAAGTTTTTTGTACAGCAATACGAAGTACAAAAGAGAGCGATTTACTCTGAATGTCACATGATTTATAACATTTTGTTTAGACGTAGTTTGATACGCTGAGAAAATGCTGTTTTCCTCCCCTAAGTACTTATTGTATAGTTACTGTTGCCATCTTGTGGCGCAAGGTCAACCATCACTTTCTTAGGTCTGCTTAGGCTGATGGCAGCCGATGCTGTGAAATGATAAATATTTTAAAATAGGCACTACCCTTATAAATAAATTGGATGGTTGCAATCTAAACAACTACATTCTTAAATAAAAAGGCCTTAAAAGTACGTTGTTGCCCAACAGCAGCAATATTTGTCAAACTGTAGAGTGTCCTCTGCTTGTCGCTGTATGTGGGTGGAATAATACACAAGGGTGAAGGGTGAAGAGGCGGTACGAGTGCTGTTATTTGCAGAATATCACACTGCTATCAGCCAATCAAATTTAAGAACCAGACAGAACTGTTGTATATAATAATATAAAATACATATTTAGATTTATTAATTTTAATAAAACAGTCTTATAGAATCTAAAATATAAACAACAGTACAATCGCTTTTATGGGTAAATATATGCAACTTTAGAAAGTGTATCCACTGTTTTGTATCACAGATGGATACCATACAGTAAAAAGAGCCTGTCACGCTTATGTCTGTTTCTCTAATGAAATCCATTTCTGACCAACAGTGCTATTGCAACAGAAAACATGGATGTAGAAAGCCTTGGAATAATTATGATTTGATTATTGATTCTCAACACATTTGATGCTATGCTGTATTTAGAGTCAGGTTTCCATGAAGGCAAAGGTAAATATATAATGTCACATGTGACAAAAATATTAACATATATCCGTACACGCCGTCTTGAAACCTCATGTGTCAGAAAATCACATTTATGTAAATTGTATGCTGGGGACTATGTTTATAGTCGTACATCTGTGTATTTGTAGCCTGGCCCATGTGTGTGCAACTGCACATGTATTTATGATAGGTGCACAACATATGTGTTTATGTGCATGCCTACATGTGTGTTTATCTTCAGCGGTTTCATGATAATGTTGATAGAAACAGTGCAGCCCTTCCTTGGGGGTTTCATTTGACATTTATACAAGATGCTTGAATAAGGTTGGCATTGATCACACCCTGGCTAACATATAAATAAAAATGTGTTGCTAACCCATGGGCTTTCAGCATCTTCACAGAATATACGTGTCGTGTGGCAATTGTCCACATTCAGTTTAGCTGCTGCCAACATTTTCTAGACAATAGAAAATGCAAACTCTTCATGTGCGCGTATCACATATTGCAAGAGAGTTGCCTCTTTGAATGTATCAAACACTGCTGCTGTGGTCATCTTGCTTTATTTACTGTTGGCATTTATTTGCCATATTTTGTTTAATATTTGTGGTCAGTGGAAATTGTTTTTTTTTTTATTCAGCAAGGACATGTTACATTTATAAATTGCGACAGTAATAGCTTAATATAAAATATTTTTATTTGAAAATGCTGTTCTGAAATGCTGTAATTTGCGATCATTCAGGTGATCAAAAGTCTCCAGGGGAGAAAATGCCTGCAGACTTCTTCCTGGGGAGAAAATATTTTCTCTGAAATAAGCAAGGCATTCATTATTCTTATTCTGTCATAAATGATTTTTTTGTTATTGATATGAATACCAAGCACAGCCCTGTTTATTCAAACCATGCATGAAATATGCATTCCCTACCTCACAGTTAATTGGTGTTATTCACTACTGTCCATAGTGTTTGTTTGGTGGTTGTGTTTTGTTAAACGCCCTGGCATAAATTCATCAGAAACATAGAATGATAGAGCAAACCTGACTGGGCGTCTGCGGAGTGGAGACACGGTTGAGCGGCTCATCATAGGGATTTAGCAATTGCTTTAGCTTTGCTTGCTAATTAACTTAATTTAAAAGTACATGTGCTGTCTGGATAGACCACCAATCATTAAATCCCTTTCTACAGGATGTAACTCTCCTTCCTTAATTGTTTTCGTTTTGTGCCCTTATATCAGTGTTGGGAAAGTTACATATAGCTCTTCTTAGCTTGCAAAACTTTTGTAAAATGTGTAGTGTTGTTCAAATAACGTGATAAGGTCACCACAAGCTAATTAAATGTACAGCAGGTAAAAAAGTAATGAATACATCATAATTTTGCTGAGAAAACATATTTCTGAAGGTGCTGTGAACTTGATTTTTTTTTTACCAGATGACAGTACCAACCAAAGTACTCCATGTACATACAAAGAAAACAAAACTATTTAGTTTAGAAATTATGTAAAATGAAATGGCACAGAGGAAAAGTACTATACACATGAGGAGAGGAAGGTCTAAAAAGACATTAAAAGCAAAGACAGCAGCTGTTTTTTTTTGTCATTTTATTTGACTTTTTTTGTTTAGATTATTTGGGTTTTATCGAAATCTGAGTTGATTTTATGCCACAGCTGCTTCATAAATATATTTACCAAAAAAAAAAAAGTTCAATACTTATTTTACTCTAGATCTTACCAATTTGGGGCTAGATAGTATGTTGCTTACTACACTAGGGCTGGTGTTATGCTGCAGTTGGCTAAAGCATGTTTAACTTATATGTACAGTTGTATATGTAAGTTGTTTTTGAACGCTGAAACCTGACTGAATTAGGTTTGAACAGGTAAATTCCACACAGAATGTATCTATTAGGCACTGTTCCCACTGAGTAGTAAACTGATCTTTAATATTCACCAGCACATATAGCCACTTGCTAGAAAGTAATTCTGTCATTTCAAGTTCATAATAGTTTGAAAGGTGATGATAATAGTTAAACATGGCAATTTTTTCATGTTTTACGTTGCTGAAACAATCTTTTGCCTCGTGGTTTTGTTGCTTTACTCTTGTTTTTGTCCATTTCTGAAAGGATCAGAAGTCAGAAGCACTTTAATAATCACGTGCACATTATTATCATCAACTCAAGAATGTTGTTATTTCAAATATAGATGCATGGTAAGAACAAGGTAGAAAGCAAAGTCACACGCACTGTATACGGCTTTGTAAACAACTACAAGGAACAGAGTAGATTCTGCTATACTTCTTGGCTTTGTGGTTGTTCATCAATATGATGACAAGGTTTATTTGAGCTTGTGATCACCATGGCTTGTGATAATATGTATATATTATTACGGTGTATTGTCTCAGCTGTGTATTCAAAAATGGCCGGTATTTTTTTTTTTTCATTTGCCTGCTTGTCCACGAACTAGTGACTTAACACTGTAAACCAATAGCGTTCAGTTGTGCGTCTTAATCTGCCTTTTAGTACCCTTTTGTTGTGCTACTCTTGGTATCCTACCGAAATGGTACCCAAAAAGTGGTACAGTACAGTTCGATTATAGCAGGGGTGTCCAAACTTAGTTCTGGAGGGCAGCTGTCCTGCCAAGTCCCACCCCAGTCAGACACACCTGGGCTAGCTTATCAAGCTCTTACTAGGCTTTCAAGAACCACCCTTGCAGGTGTGTTGAGGTAAGTTGGAGCTAAAATCTGCAGGACACCGGCCCTCCAGGAACGAGTTTGGACACCCCTGGCTGATAGGTACCTTAACCGTAGTGTGCCACTCAGTGGAAAAGAGCCATTAGAGTTTTTTGTTTGTTTACTGTTGCACTCTGATGCTATGTAAAGCTTGTACTTTGGTCAAGTGAATTCTTCTGGCTTTCTGGCTCTTCATCTCATCTCTCTATATTCATGTTACTGCTTCTTTCAGCGCACCTGGGTGAATCATGTCTTTTCGTGTTCTAATCACAGAAAGAAGTGTATGCTGAGTTCTCGCCCCTCGCCCACTCCACGCTGGTGCCCTGAATCTCGCAGGATTGTTCTGCCAGATTGCATGTTTTGTGCATATTGCCTTGGCTGGTCTTCTTTCAGTCTGTTTTCTCTTTCCTTCCATCTCCATCTCCTGTGGCTTTCTCCTCATTAGCCTCTTTAGGGTTTTCTGGCAGCCTGGATCGCAGTGGTTCCCTTTTAAGGATAGTGCTATAGATTATGGTGGCCGTCAGCGAAGTGATTGTCAGGTTCTATGGCTGTATAAAGGGTCTAAGTGCATTCCAGCTGTTTCATTATTATTATTTTTTGGAGCATTTTTAGCACCTTGGGTTATTCATATGAAAGTTAGTGAAGCACAATTATTAGTTAAGAAGCACAACATTTTTAGAGACTGAAAAATGAATTTTTTTTGCTTTTTAGCCAAAAGAGAAAAGCAGCCAAAAAATTTGACCCAAAAAAGACTATTGTGCGCAACATGTACCGTCATAGCAATGCTGTTACAAACTCCTCTTTACTCTGCTATATGCATTGTCAACAATATTTTACTGTCATTTCTGTCAAAATTATTAACAAATAACTTTTATTCAAATTCTAAATATTTTTATTAATATTAATAAAGGGACTAAGCCATAGGAAATTGAATTATTGAATCTATTTATTTATTATTATTATTATTATTATTATTATTGTTTATTTTTATTATTAAAAAGTGTGCAGTGTTAAGTTAATCCAGAATTTTCAGTTTTGGTTTTTGCCCAGTATTTTAATCAACCCAGGCTTATTCTGATTTTGTACTCCTATATACATTTTTGGAGAGAGCGAAATATGTCCCAGGAGCTATGTTTTAAATTTTTTTTTGCAGCTTTTGTTTTTGCAGATCTACTAGAGGCCGCTGTGTACACATTTTTAGATCTCAAATTCCTCTCGTGAGTGCCATACATACCTGCTGTTCTCACAAAAATCCACCAGAGGCTGCTGTCAACTGACTGACCCAACAAATAGTATTTAAAAAAAAAAAAAAAAAAACACTAATTCACCTGCTCACCCACTTCCCTAAACCCAACTAACAGTGTTTTAAAAAGAAAAGCCCCCTGATTTTTACCATGTTTTTAGATTTTACCACATTCTCACCCTGTTATTTACGCGTTTATTTTATTTTCTAGCTTTTGTTTTTTTTTCTTATGCTGAGTTCAGACTGCATTATTTTCAAAGTAGTTGTGTCACAGATGTTTTCACACTGCATGACTTTCTGGGCTAGCGTTTCGTCGCTGCTTTGTTCACACTGCAAGATGGATTGGCGACAGGGGCTTTCACATTGCATGACTTTACAATAGGAAGAATCACCCGACAACTTCGTCCAAACTACGTCTCACAGCCAAAAACATGTAGTATAACTTTTGTTATTAACTACATAATGAGAAACAAGCCTTTAATGATGTAGAAAATGTACATATTTGCTCACACACACACACACACACACACACACACACACACACACACACACACACACACAAGTGGACGCTGCTCTCTCATTGGCTGTAGGTGATCGACGATGTTTTTTTCAGTCAAAACTCATTTCACACAGCATGATTTGAATCGCCGACAGATGAAAGTGAAGAGGGTTGGGGAGTCGCAAAAGAAAGTGAAGAGCGGGCGGGGGGTTGTGCGTGTGAGGAGTAGGACCAATAAATTAAGGTGCCGGAACAGCAGGCGCGAATGGCACTCGCAAAAGAAATTTGAGATCTTAAAAAGCGCACACAGCGGCCTCTGGTGGATTCGCCAAAACAAAAACTGCAAAAAAAAGTACCTCTTGGGACATATTTTGTTCTCTCCAGAAATTTATGTAGTGGTATGTAATCAGAATGAACTTGGGTTGCCAAACCAGGACCGTATATATAAGGCAAAAGTAACAGTTAATCTGTTTTTAAGTAATTTTTTTTACTTAGCAGTGTGTTTTATCAGTTGTTCATGTAATATATTATTGTAAATCATTTGGTTATCTCAAATATTTTTATTGATCTATTTTGTGTATAAAGTTTTTTTTTTTTTTTTTTTAAATAAAGAAACTTTAGTTTATAATTTTTAGTATGCCTGCATAACTACAACAACACCACCTCAATAACAGGAGGAGATGCAAGAGCTACAATTACCATAGAAACTGGATCTCCTAACAACCCGGAAAATGAATAGAGACCAAGTTCTCCAGAGTGTAAACATACTGTCAAGCCCAATGGTGCTGCCATGGCCAGTAACAGTGTGTTTACATGCATTTCATATTCATTAAAATGAGCTTTTAATACGGTCTCTCTGTGAATGTGCTTGAGTGAGATGAAAAGGAAATGAGGATTAGAGGTTTTTAGATGCATTCATGCCTTCAAACAGCTAAAAAAAGTCAGGGAATATTAAAGTGCTGAAAACTCGCTACATTTTCCTAAGAATTCATCCCCCTTAAGATTTTCGGGAAGTTCTTGAGTCTTCACGAAACTTCCCCTCAAAGTTCTGTAATCCTTGAAGGGGTTAAATACCAGTGAAATATTTATTAATCAGATTAAAGGGATATTGTTTGACATAGGAGATTGCCCCATAACACAAGTTAAGTGTTGTCATTCATTACAAAAATGCAGTAGTTTATTTGTACTCCTACATGTGCACACAGCAGTCAATTGGAGCCAGAAGATGGTGCAAAAGAAAAAAAGGCCAACTCCTTGTCAAGTTTTATTTATAAATACATGGCTAACATGTATTCAGGAAATAGCAGGTTATGACACACCAGGAAATTGGCTTGGCTATTTTTGATCGTTTGGGGCAAACCGAGGGTCTCACAGAGATGCTGACACTTTACAGGGTGATATAAATGGCATAAAAGGACTCCTGAGCAGACACGGGCACTCTTCACTCTAAAGGACCACCCACTCCAACCATCACTGTTTGCGGTGAGAGGAACGACTCTGAAATTAAGCTCCATGTCAACCAGATGGTTCCGATTCCATCTGTTTTCTGGAATTACTCTTTCGTCATTTGCAGATCAGAGAGCCACAGTTAATAGTGTTGTTAACATGTGAACTTTGCTGTTTAATGTTTAACAAAGCCAACGAATAGCCCGCTCTTTACATATACACCATTCCATTCCCTGGATTAAAGGATACATTTCAGGTTTATTTAGTCTGTTTCTTTCCTGTTGAATAAGACTTCTGGTGTAGATGCTAGAGGAAAAGGAAACATTTGAGCACGAGTGGAGATGTTAGGATTTGTTTATTACGATGACTCAAGTGTGAACCCTAGAGCGATGTTTACCACCATATTTGATCCAGTTGATTTTGTGAGCACATGCTCACAATGTTTTTAACCATTTTACTCATCCATCCACTGGCCAGAAAAAAACCTATTGATCAATCACGTTTATACGCATTTCATTTTCAAAATGCATGCAGACATCATTTCCAATACTTTTATAAATGAAATAAGTAGTAACCATTTTGAAAACATACATGATCAGGTTGTATATACCAGATGTAGAATCGGTTACTTAACACACATTTACTCAATCATTTATATTAAAAAGAGAAGAAAAATCTATCTGTGACTTGTATAAGAATAGTTTGATGATAAAACACATTTTAATATAATGTGTATCTTTAAATGAAATTAGAGAACATTTATTATATTATATTTAGGAAATATTTCAAGGAAAATGTTTAAAAAGGTGAATGTTTATCAATAATTAAACTAACAGCTTGTATATGACCCTTTTCAGTGCTGTTGTTATTTGTATGTTTTTTGTACAATGAATGTTTATTAAAGAGCCGCAGTTATGGGTTTTTGAAAGTGACCTTCCATGCAGCTCTAAGTGAAGTGGAAGGCTTAAATCTGAAAGTGCACCATGTTTAAAACTATTGATTCATCTATAAAAGAGTCAACTCAGAGTGGTTGGAATGAATTGCTGCGGTAACGAATCTTTAGCTGTGTCGGCGTGATACCGAACATTGTAGTAAGATATATAGGAAGACAAGCACTGTAGCGGTTAAATCAAGTTGCGTAGATGCTGTCCTCTGAAGTGTGAGGGAAAGTTATTTTCTCTACCCAAAGATGAGGCTGTGAATAGTCAGTGGTTGAACTTTGTTTTTGCAAAAATACCTCAGCATTATAACCCCAGCCTCGTGCTGTGTCCCCGTCATTTTTCTGACAAGTGCTTCAGCAATCTACATGCTTACAATGGGGAATTTGTTGGCTGTTTGCTAAAGGAAGGATCAGAAAAGACCATTGATGTATGGGACTTTGTCAGAGGTTTAGCCGATTATTCTCCATTTCACAAGTATAAGTAATTTAAGTGCGATTCAAATGGTTGCCTCCTTGTTTTCACTTGCAAATTATGTATTTAATTATGTTTTGTTACTTGTAACTGTTCCACGTGGCTTGTAGTGTATCTGGTTGACCCTTTATATTCTCATATCGCTTCTAAAACCTTGTTAAAAACGCACATGTACCACTTTGTTTACAGATTTAAATGTGTTTGTGAACTCTTGATTTTTGGCTTTTTGTCATTGCTATGGCCACCGTCAGCTGTTTCTACACACGTGTGGTGGTTAGGTTTCAAAATAGTTCAGCTTTTGCCACTGTGTGGATTAATACTGAATGTGTGTAATGGTTAAGAATAGAGTAATATGCTGGTGTTTAACTGCATTGCTTTAATGCACACCTGCACTGAGCTCACACATATACTCTGCACTCTGATTACTTCAAAAATTGTTGATAAGCTGTGATGGGCATTTCTCTGTTTCACTCTAAACGCAGTTGATCAATCACAACAGACTGGGTCATCAGACCAATCAGCACTGATTAGCATTATGCCAAGGAGGGGTTTGGGAACAAATGAATCGCTGAATGAATAATATGGGAGTTGTTGGGATAATTAGGTGAAAATAAATGCATATTATAAGACAATGAAAGTGTTTTTTTGACCTTGCATGCATATCAGACTGTTGTTGGAGACTGCCAAAACCAAAATATGATATTTTTAATGCATAATAGCGGCTCTTTAAGAAACTGATATGATTGCATTTTATATATTGTATATTTAGTATAGATTTTGCCATTAATATAGCTAATGCTTCTAATATAGCATCAATAAAAATGAATGAATGAATGAATGAGGACATCAGTTTCCTTTTTAAAAAAAGATAAGAAAAAACCCTGCTGTTTGTCCCTCAAGAAAGCGGATTTGGTCCTAATTCATGAAGCCTGACAGCTCTGTACACTGAATGCATAACACTTGATTATTTGTTCTATCCAGTATTGTCAGAGCTCTGCCTTCTGTTTTAGAAAGAAGCAGCGGAATTATGTTCTCTCTGGCGTTATGGGAGATTTTTTGGTTCTTGTGGTACTGGAACATGCTGTACTTTTCTCTTTCCCCTCTGATGTTTAACTGCCTTTTTTGTTCAGGGCTGAGCTGTGAGGGGATCAGGTTTGACAGGAGTTTATAAAAATCTGAAAATGGCCGCGTCCCTCTGTGTTCTTACTTTGATTTAAGGATATATGTTTCGGACAGTTGTGTACCTTTTACTATAAGAGCTGTTTGTTTGAGGCAAGCTGGCCTTTTCTTCAGTCTTTTGTTATATCTCGCCATATTGATTTTTTTTTATGGTTTGCATCTGTCTTCAAGCCATATTTTGTACAGTTAAATTGCACAACAGCAATTGATTTTTCAATATCCTGGAGGATGTTAACAATTACGTATCGTAAATCTTAGCCTTAGGTGCAGTTTACAAATTTTTATTTTCTTTTGCTGCTTTTCCATTGTTTTTCTGTGTAGATATACTACTGATATCATTGACTGACTTTAGAGCTAGTATTTGAATGATTCTCTGGTGTAAAGACTTAAAATAAAAAAAAGACTTTAAAATTATAAGGCTGAACAGCATCAGTCTACAGAGATGTCCCAGTATTTCACTGTTGCAATTGGGATATCACAATAATTAACCCAAAAAATGCCAAAGCTGTGCAAACACCACCAGATTACTGTTGTGTTTGCGATAAGGAAAAATGCTAAACACATGCAGGCATTCTTTCTTTCTTTGTTGTTACTGAACTATTCTGCAGTAACAAAAAATGGAGACTCATTAGAAACAACAGATGGCCAACCAAAAAGTAACTCTGGGTTATACAAAGAGTGGCCAACACAAAATACACGCATTCCTGATATGTGAGTTCCATCTCACACTTTATACACTCCAATTACTATAAATACAGCACTACAACATACAAAAGAGAAAGATTGACTTAGAAAGTCACTTACCAGTTTAATAATGATTTGATCAGTTGTGGTCAGAAATTACACAGTTTTTCTCTTCTAAGGGCTTATTATACAGTCTCTGTCGCCATCTTGTGGATGGACAATCTCAACAGACTTAGCTCTGCTCAGTATGACAGGCTGGCTGATGGATGTCGAAGCTCTGTATCTCCGAAATTATAAATATTTAAGCTATGCACTATTCTTATATATAAATAGTTGCAGTCTAAACAACTACGTTCTCTCCTGAAAAGTCTCAAAAGTGCATTATGTTGTCCAACAGCTGCAATATTTGTCAAACTGTTTTGAGTTTATTTGTGGGCGGAGTAAGACACGAGTGAAGAGGCTGTATGAGTTCAGAATTTGAAGAATATCGCATGGCTATCACGACTTATTACCTATTTTAAAGGGTTTAAGTAAATTAACTTATATATATATATATATATATATATATATATATATATATATATATATATATATATATATATATATATATATATATATATATATATATATATATAATTTTTTTTTTTTTTTTTCCTATTAAAGCAAACAAAAATAATTTATTCGGTTTTGTTTTGCCAATAAAATAACCTGGATGCACTTCCTGTCATGGTACAGTATATGGTATGTATAGTAGGAAGCTGGATTTATGACAGTCATCATCATGGGTCATTCAATGCTCTAAACCTATACTGCATTTTAATAGATGCACTGCATTCAAAATTTAGAAGTATTTGCCCTAAGCTATGATTAGATAACAGTTTTGCATATTAAAGAAATAGATGGGGACTGCTGTGATGTACTCTAAATTAAAATAATGTGGTTCCTATTAATTAAAAGCATATTGATGCTAAGTACATGTCAAACAAAATGAAATAGCAATACTGATGCATGGTAAAAACACTCATACTTTAAATCACATTTTAATTGTCACTCCAGTGTAGTTTGCAGTGTTAAGTGTCTCTGAAAAGCCTGTCTTTTTAAAAACAAATCAACAGTACAATGTAGTCAAGGAACAAACAGTGGCTTACTGATGCAGTCTGTAACTTGGTAAAAATTAATGTGATCCACTACTGTGTTAAACCATGTCTACACCAGATGCGAGCAGCACGGTGCAAGATGACAAGTGATGCTATAACTCAATCATAATAATCATAATTAATGATTCTGTCTTCACTGGTTGTAATGCAAGTTGAAATGAAATCTCACAATAAATCTCACAAAATAAACTAATGCTTCATTCTGTTTCTAATGTGCTTAAAGTGCTAACTAATAACAATAATTTGACCTTTTGTATTAAGTGTAGGCATAGTCTTTGAAAAGCTTTTCTTTAGGGATGCACCAAATTTTCAATCACTCATAATTATCTGTATTTTCAGTCAAAAAAAAAAAAAAAAAAAAAAACTGGTTGAAAATATGAGCTGAAAAATCCTCTGGTGGCAGTTCTAGGTATTGACCAAAACATACAGTAGTGTGCTTTGTTTTTTTTCTCTTTGTTTTTGTGCCTTTGTTATTGTTATTTACGTTTTACAAAACATGTAAGTGAATGTTTGAATATTAAAAAAAGTCTAATATTGTCTAAAATAAAGTTGCAAAAAAAAAAGAAAGAGAAAAACATAACATGAGCTGAAAAAAAGGCAGTGTGAAAAAAGGCACAATAATTTTGCTGTTCTTCCTGCCATAATCATAGTGTAATACAGTGTAATGTGGTGTAAAGCGGCTTTCATACTGGATACAGAAAGTGTTGCGCTGTGAAACACATTCAGTTACTCAATATTCCACTTGGTGGATATTTCCCTAATGTACACATACTTACTGTGCTCAGCATACTGTAAATAAGTACACCCCATATTGAAAATATTTTTATCCATTTCTCTGTGAATATGGGTAATAATATATATAATTGGTGCTTTTGAACAAAACAGATTTATTAAACATATATTTATTAAAATAATAATTCAGTGTCAGAATATATATAAAAATGTTTTTTTTATTCAAATTTAAATTCATGCAGAATATTACAAAAAAAAAAAAAAACAACTACAACCTTTTAACAACATTGTATATATTTTTTGATTCTCTTAATTTTTGCCATTTTTGAAAAATGTAATTAATATTTTTCCCTAACATATACATTTGGGCTACTAATTTTTGAACTATTATTGTAAGTTATTTTGTTAGATAAGCTCTAACTAAACGAATGTATATGCACAAATATAATATTGTAAAGCATTCTATAGAAAATATTAAATTAAAAAAGACATTAGTGGTGGGTGTACTCGTATATGCATGAACCGCACATGCTCACCAGAACAGCAAAGCTTGCTTAATGTGCCAACAGGACTTTTGTAAATAATTTTTCTGGCATCTTCTTATGGAAGTGCTGGTAAAATAACACCTCCTGACTCATTCACTGTCATTTTTTTCCCATAAATAATTGTTACAAAGCATTTTCGGTTTAGATCTAGAAGTTTTGGTTTTGGCCTAGAATTTTCATTTTGATGCATCCCTGCTTTTCTTGTGACCCTACAACTTTTTCACAACCTGGCACTGCAGAGTTTCTCATAATTCTTGGAGGCATTTCTGTAGCTTAATTGCTGAAGTTGTATACATTGATTTTTTCTACCACTATATTTATCTGCTGTACATGTGCGAATTGGTGTGCTGGAATTTAGATAGGATAATATATAGATGATTCATGGATCCTTTTACTTCCCATGAAACTATATAGCTTCATAATGTTTATACTGTTAGAACTTTCAGCAAGACAGTCTTTTAGCTTGCTTGACGTTGATTTGAGTTTTGCTTTATGTAGACACCATCAAAAGCTAATTATGGTGATTTTGCCATTTCCTTCATCTCAGTAATGACAACTTTAGGAACTTACCAAAGAGTTCTAATAGCAAGGTCATTTTAAGGCTCTATCTCTTTCATTTTGTCTTTTGTTGCAGTAAAAAAATCAACAATGTCATTGTAAGGCCCATCATGGTGGTCATAAGCTGGAGTGATAAATAGCTCTTGTAAAGTCCTGCAAGGATTGTTTTAGCTATCAGTTCAGCACATAGCAAGACATAAAAAGAGAGAAAAAGGTCTCAAGAACAATTTCAGGATATTAAGAATAAGAAATGCTTTACCTCACCTCTAATTTCCTAACAGAGCAGCATGTATTCATGGTCTCACCTGTTGCTATGCTTATACATACCAGGACACTGTTTGACTGCTCACGGCTATGTGTGTGTGCGCGTGTGAGCGTGTTTGTGTGGGAGAGAGAGTGAAAGAAAGCAGGCTGCCACTGATGACTCTGAATAGGTCTGCTTTAATCTTCGCTGGACTGCAATTCTCTTCCACTGTTTCAGCCAGAGGGAAGACATGATCTAGTCTCACTCTAACAAGCCCCACATAAGACAGAAGAAACAGTCAGCCAGGAATGCAAGAGCAGAAAGACCCCCTTTTCACCTTCAATGATAAATTAAGGAGGTAAACAATGGGGTGATTCCAAGATTCCAAAGACTTTTTAAGGTTTTCGCTCGGCAGTATGTGGAGGGAGTTTTGTGGCTGTCAGTCAGATTTTTAAGTGGGCGGATTTCAATCATTCAAAGTGTTTCTTTAAATGACATGTTCCCATCAACAAATTATGCATCTATTGTTACCATCATCCCTTTCACAACTCCTGCAGAGTTCTGTATTGTCTGTTTTTTAAATTGCAGTGGGCCAGGAGAGTTCTTTAAAGCAGATGTATCCCAAAGAAAACTAGAGTAGATTCTAGTGTGACCTCGGTGAAATTTCCTTTTTGGCATGGTCAGATCTGAAAGATTTATGATCTACATAGTTTTAAGATTAATGCTGTATCACTGTCCTTCTGCATAGCTGAGTGTGAGAACAGATGAAAAAAAAAAGATTTCTGCTAAAAAAATGCATATATCTTATACCTATATAACATGAACGGTTAAACAAACTGAACTACTGTACATAAGGTTTCAAACTGTATGCTCTTTTTGGAGAAGGAAACAGTCAGACTTGAAGAAACAGATATTAGACCTATTTCTGTCATTTGTGCTTTTGATCAGAGTTCTCTTGTCTGGAAAGAATGACTTTTTTATTTGATCAAAGTCTTTTCATACTTTTTTAGGAAGTGCCTATGAAATGTACCCTCTCCTGTCTCTTAAAGGTGAGGTGTGTGTTTTAAGGGCCAAAAAATTGACTGAATAAAGTTTCAAATGGCTTCCCATCTATTACTGTTTGGACGGAGGGAGTTGAGCCATTCAGTCAAGCAGATTGTAGTTCATCCTTAACCTTTTACTTTAAGTCAATTTTCACTTTTACCATCATAGGTATTTGACTTCTAACTAAAAAAATAAATAAATAAAAATCTGCATGGCCTCTGCCAGGGGCACATGTTTCATGTTAACACATGTTTCTGTGTTAACATGTTTGATGTGCTCTCTGCGACCTGAGTTCAATTCCCGACTTGAGGTCCCATGCCGATTCTTCCTCTGTCTCTGCTCATCATTAAATTTCCTGTCTCCGCTTCACTGTCCTATCTAAAAAATATATAATTTTAAAACAGAGAGAGAGAGAGAGAGATGTACAAAGAAATGGGACTGACTAGACCACAGGTGTCAAACTCAGTTCCAAAAGGGCCACAGCTCTGCACAGTTTAGTTCCAACCCTAATTAAACACACCTGATCAAACTAATTGAGTCCTTCAGGCTTGTTTGAAACCTACAAGTAAGTGTGTTGGAGCAGGGTTGGAACTAAACTGTGCAGGGCTTCGGCCCTCCAGGAATTGAGTTTGACACCCCTGGACTAGACAATTGGGAGCTATATGAATTGATAGCTTGATAGATTGCTGGACAATTTTAGATAGAATGATGGATAGAAAGATGGGATGAATAACAGATAAATAGATTATTTATGGCAAGATAGATCTACAAATAAAACACAGAGCAAAGGAAAGATAAATTGATCGATGGATGAATGGATATAAGCATAAATACAGTAAATGAATAGACTGATTTGATGAATAGATGGATAGATGGATGGGTGATTGATTTGATGGATGGATAGATGGATATACGAAGATGAACAGATTGACAAACGGAAAAACTGACGACAGACGGGTGGATAGATAGATAGATAGATAGATAGATAGATAGATAGATAGATAGATAGATAGATAGATAGATAGATAGATGGACAGACGGACGGACGGACGAATGGATGGATGGATGGATGGATGGATGGATGGATGGATGGATGGATGGATGGATGGATGGCTAGATGAAAAAAAAAATTACAGATGGACAAAGGGAAAAACTTACGATGGATGGATAGTTAGATGGATGGATGGATGGATGGATATATAGAGGTACAAACTGATGACAGATGGATGAATGGGTGGATGGAAAGATAAACATACAATGTTGAACAGAAGGACAAAGGGATAAACTGATGACAGGTGGAAGGATGGATAGATAGAGAGAAATTATATTGAAGGACAGAGAGAGAATAGATGTATAGAATGAGAGAGATGGATTAAAAAAGTTCTAGTAGTACTAGTAGTAAAACTTTATTGTCCTTGACAAGAAATTTGTTATGGGCATCGCCATATTGCTGCAGACATTCACTAAAAACAAGCAATAAAAACAATACAAAATACAACAGTTACAAAATATAAAATAAATATAAAGAAAATAAAATAATATAAGAAATATAAAATGACTAATGCTAAATGACAGGGCGATAGATATAAGCAGATGTTGATCAATAGACAAAATGATATAATAATCAATTAAATAGCGTTCATTTGGATTCCATATTGACTTGAACACAAACACAAAGCAATCCTTCACGATTTATTGTGCCGAGTGAAAGATGCATTGTAACACTCAAGAGGATTTGTGAGCATTAAGCACATCCATGACGGGCTCTAACGTGCCGCTTGTGTGTGTATGAGACGGTATTCAGTCATCTAGCATGGATTTATCTATGATCTGCCTCTGTTTTGTAATTGAGGGGTTTGCGTTCACCTCAGAGAGGAGAGACTGTGCATACTGGAGGGCATCTTAAAGAAGAAGCAGCCCACTGAACTGGGACCAGTTTGCTCTCAGGATCTTGCCGTTTGTTGTTTGCTCTGTGATGTAAAAATAGCCCGGTGCTCCTTTTGTGTCGGCACTCTGATCCTAATGAAATGTCGTCTGTATTTTGGCTTTAGAATCTTTTATTCATTATCCTTAGGATGGGGGGGATTTTTCATTCTATTCCTGATCACGCACAAGCGAATAAACATCCGCAGATCATATTTTTCAGCATCTGTCATTTACCTCAGGGTGCAGATGGTGCTGCGGGTCATGATTGCTTAATACAGACGAGCTTGCTAAATAATAAAAGCTTTGAAATGGGAAGATGTTAACTGCGTTGGGTAATGTTTTGTTTGAAAGCTGAATCACGTCTTCTTGTATTCATAAACAAAGCTTCCACAAAGTGGCACATTTTGTAAATCTTCATCCATTTACTGTAATGAAAGGGGGATATAATCATCTGCTTATGAAAATATGACCGCTGACGATCACCATGATCATTGCTAACTGATGGAGCCTGATCTTCTCTGATACCACGTTTGGGAAATGTTCATATTACCATTCAGCTCAATTTCCTTGATGGATGGTCTTCTCGAGCCATAAAAGATTTCCGTTGCTATTGTGAGTCTGGCTCATATATTTAGGCGTCATTGCCTTCTGGAAATCGATCAAAAGCCAATCAGTTCCTTACCTGTTTATTACAATATTTTTTCACACGTCTAAGGGTAGACACATTTACTCTGGGTAATAATATAGTTGACATTTGTATGTTATACTACTTTAGTTATACAGTAGATTTACATTACTGAACATATATATATATATATATATATATACACACAGGATACAGTGGTGGAAAGAGTACTGAAAAAGCATACTTAAGTAGAAGTACCATTACTTGCCTAAAAATGTAGTGTGAGTAAAAGTACCTGTTGTAAATATTAATCAAAAGTAGGAGTAAAAAGTATCCCTTTCAAAAGTACTCATAAGTAGTAAGTAGTGAGTATTATGCTGTTAAAAGTTGATGCATTTACATGCAATTTGTGGATGTGTGTGTGTAAACGTAACATTCTGTAGTGCATTTAGTTATTGCCCAGCAGGCGCACAATGTTATAAGACATTAATATTAGGTTAGATTTAGGTTGTGATGTCAGGTGATCAAAATTCAATGTCTAGCCAGCGTCTAAGGACAACATTATTCTGATGTTCAATAATGACATCAAATGACGTTGATATTTGGTTGATTTTAGGTTGTTAGAAAGTGATCAAAATCCAATGTCGAGCCAACATCTTAAACCAGCATCCTATTGATTTCAAATACTGACATTTATTCATCAGTTATGGCAACCAAAATTCAACGTCTGATAGATGTCATAGTGGTAACGCTGACACATCGTCAAGCTGTAACATCATTAGACATTGATATTAGGTCGGTTTTATGTTGGACGTTGAACATTGACATCGGGCTGACGTTAAGTACTGATATAAACCCGATTTTCATTTCCAAACAAAATGCAGCATCTCCACAACGTTAAGGTACAATTTCAATCTGACCACATGTTGACGTCTTGTGCCTGCTGGGTGTTTAAGGCCATTTCAATTATACTGTAAATATTCATTATCTTCTCATTAGTGACATGCATTTAAACCAGGGGTGCCCATACTCGGTCCTGGAGGGCCGGTGTCCTGCAAAGTTTAGTTCCAGTCTCAATTAGACGCACATGGGCTAGCTAATCAATCTCATACTAGGCTTTCTAGAAACATCCATGCAGGTGTGTTGAGGCAAGTTGGAGCTAAAATCTGCAGGACATCGGCCCTCCAGGACTGTGTTTGGGCATCCCTGATCTAAACAGTTGAACATCTTCTTGGACAAACAGTTTGCTGCAATGTAAAGTGCACGTCTTGAGGTAGTTTATTATGATGCAATTTACCTTCTATGTGTGATTTAATTGGACAGGAATTACAGAACTGATTTTTCTAATCCCCATAGACAAGAAAAAATAAAGCAGTGACTGCTGGTTGAAGGAAAGTAGTGGAGTAAAAGTACAGATGCACCAAAAATGTACTCAAGGAAAAGTAAAAGTACACATTTTTAAAACTTCTTAGCAAATTACAATTTCTGATAATTTCTGTCAGCAAGGCAACATTTCTAAGTGTCCTTGGTAAGTTTATTTTTAAAATAATTTCTTACATGTAGCTGAGTAGCCTATCTGAAGATTTATTTATGCGGTTGCACTTATTTATAGCCTAAAACCTCTCGTTAATTCTTGTTGTTTATTTATAAGGGAACATAAACGGCACAGGTTGTTATGGAGAAAAATAAATGTTTTTGCTTTTTCACAACAACCAGTAAAAAAGCTATTATTATTATTGTTATTATTATTATTATTATTACTATTATTATTATTATTATTATTACAGTTAAATAATTCATTAAATATGACGGGGCAAGGCATGCTTGTGTCGCGGACACAGTGCAACAGAGACAAGAACTGTGAGACTGCGGCTCCGCCTGTGCTGATCATACAGGTTTGGTTTTAAGCATTTAAGGAGCCGCCCTTCACTGTTTCTGTAACAAGCTACAAGTCATTTATCTAACTAACTTAATCTTACTTATCAAACAAAACATTGATTCAGTAGCTTTTCTAAATAGTATTACTGTAGTAGAATTTAGCCTAAGGTGGATCTATAGCGTTTTTCAAAAATTAATAATAATAAAAAGTTATGCTATGTTATGTTGTGTACATTCTGGCCAAATCTAACTCTAACTCTAATTTATATATATATATTTGTTTGACAATGTTAAGATTAATATGTTGCATTTTGGCTTGGTTTTTGACTTTTATTTATGAACTATTTATGGACATAAAATTAAATAGAAAAATATTCTTTAATATTAATATTTCTGGCCTTCACTGAGCTCAGTTATTAGTATAATGTACAATAATTGTGAATGAACTTGACTGTTGATGTCTAAAATAATAATGTCAAATAACCAACATTTTTCAAAACGGATATATCTCGTTTTGCAACAAAACTAGTTAGTTTATAATTAGTTTATAATTTTTTGTTGCTTTTTGGACATTGTCATTCTTTTTTATTTATGTAAAATCTCTCGGTCTTATGTTTTTTGTTTATTTATTGTGCATAAAATGATGTAAAGAACTGGAGATAAATTAAATTATTTTATTAAATTATTATAAAAATAAAAAATATCCCTCTTTCTTTCTCTGTCTTTCTCTTTCCGTCTTTCTTTCTTTGATAGATGCAGTGAAGATTTTTTTTAAATATATTTATAAATGTAATTATGTTTCTATTAGTGCCACATCAATAATAATAATAATAATAATAATAATAATAATAATAATAATAATAATTATTATTATTATTATTATTATTATTATAAGTAGTATTATTATTTGTTTTATTTTTATATTTTAATTAATTATTAATCATTTTTTTATTTTTATTTAATTTTTATTGTATTTATTTAATTATTTTTAAACTGAAATTTTTGTTACATTTATTTTAATAAAATATGATTTGTTTAATTATATTTATATATTTCATTCTATTTTTGTGATATTATTTTTTCTATTTTATTTCATTAAGTGTTTGTTATCCCACACACTAATTATTGCAAATATCACTAAAATGCTAGAATATTTTATTTGGAATAATTGCTGTTTACTCGTATATTATACACCCTGTATAACAGAAACCAATATTACTTAGTAATCTGTGCTCATTTTTATAAAAGACATCAATTTTCTATGACAAGACATTAGCTTCCATTTAAGCTCAAAATTCACTAAAGCAGTATTTTAGAAAGCCACTGTGCTGGAACGGCGTATCGGTCAGCACCTGTGCCCTAGGGACAGTCTGCCAGAGGCTCTGAGGTTATGTTGCAGGCAAGGCGAGTGGGAAGACCTGATTGTCTCCATGCCTCAGGGGTCCTATTGGCAAGAGGCAGATGCCATCCTGCTCTATCACAACCATTGGCCTAGCCACTATTCCAGCACCATTAGACACACAGACATAGCATTATGGACTCTCGTTTGACATCAGATCAATGTTTTTTTTGTATCAAAATGATGATGAGATATTACTATAGCGTTGTCATATCACTACTTCAATACAGTATGTATTGATTCTGTTAATTGAAGTTATGCCATATTGCTTTTCCACATTATCAATACCTGATAATTTCTCTGATTGTCGAGATACACTGATCACCCATCCGGAAAACTAAATAATTTGTATTTATTTATTTTTTTAATTCAAACTATTTCTGTCCAGAACTTGCATACAATCCACATTTCAATCATTTTAAACTGCAAGGTGTGTAAAAGGGGCATTAATGGAGAGCAGAGAAGGAGCACAAATGTACAAATAACTTAATTTGTTTCATAATAATTAATAATATAGTGCTATATATTTCATTTATATAGCATTTTTTTCTGGCCACTCAAAGCGCTTAACATTCTCCTCATTCACCACCAGTCTATAGCATCGGTATATATATATATAAATATATATATATATATATATATATATATATATATATATATATATATATATATATATATATATATATATATATATAGGATGACGCAACTGCAGCAATATTGCACCAGGCCACACACCAGCTGATTGGTGGAGAGGAGATGAAACCAATTATGATATGAAATGTTTAGCAGGCCATGATGGACAGAGGGCGGTGGGCAAATTTTGGCCAGGAATCCGGGGTTAAACCCCTACTCCTAACGACCACAGAGAGTTAGGACCTCAGTTTAACATCTCAATCGAAAGACGGTGCTCACTGAGCGGTATAGACTTCACTATACTGGCATGTTAGGACCCACACAAAATGCAGGTGGAGTGCCTCACTAACACCACTTCCGACAGCAACCTAGCTTTCCCATGTGGTTTTTATTATCATAAGTTTTATTAGTTGTGTACAGTATGAATTAGTAAAAAAATACATGTAATGCACACATTTAGAGTTATGTTTGTTTTTGTATTTTATCTTCCTAAATGTTTTTTTTTTTTTGCTCTTATTTTATAGATTTTACTTGCCTTATTTGAAAATGGTTATTATATACTTGTTTTTCTGCTGTCTTTGTCAAGCTTCCCCAGTGTATTCCACATGACCAATTTCCCATATGTGTTCTTAGTACTTGGCCATTAACATGATTCTGATTCTGACTCACTGATCACTTGTCTTCAAAACTAGTTGACATGAATAGAAGCTAGTCTAGTAGTATCTTTTCTACTATTGAAAATGGAATCAAGAATTGTGAAACTGCTTTGAAATTGTGAAATTGCTTAGAATCCATGGAATCCATGGAGTAATTTATTAGTGTTATATTGCATGCTTCAAAGCAACAAAAAAAAAAACAACAAATATTTTTAATCCTTCATTTATTATTTTTCAGTTGGGCCAAGAAAATAAATACCAGGACAAGTGAAAATTAGACAACTTGCCTGACTAAACCAGCAGTAAAAAGGCTTAACATTGAGCTATCCCCAATGGTATTTCTACTGGCAAATGAAGAAATTAAGACATATTGTACTTTGAATTAATGCAATGGCAATTTTTCCCCATGGTGTAAAGTATTTTTATAGTATTTATAACATAGTTTTTGTAAGTATTACAATTAATTTAGAAATTTAGAAATAGTGCAAGTATTGTCGAGCTGTATGTGTGTGACTGGGAATAAGAGTTGCCAGGCGCAGTTAAGATCAATTAAATCTCATTACTTAATTCCCACTTTTAGCATCATCCTGGGGTCTACACTTGCATGCGATTAGCTGTATGTATATTACATTTCCCATTGTGGCAGTGGAAAACTCACTCGAGCCAGGAAACACCTCTGCTCCTTTGTGCTCTGAAATGTCTGTTGCTAGGCAACCTTGGCTTTCATCATGAAGACTCATAGTTCAGCAGAATAATGTCTCAATTACTGTTTTGATGACTGGCATTAGAACAGTATAGCAACCAGTTTATTGGTTCATAGCAAAATCAACACTAAGGTCTAAAGACTTAACACTGTAGCCCTATCTTATCAGAAGTTAACCATTTCCTCAAACATTTCATGTTTAAATATTTAGTCTAATATGGGGAAGATGAATTTGATTTATTTTGTGTTTATGAGTATAACTGATGTAAATTACTGAAATAATGATTTTATTTGTTATTAATTAAGCTAAGTCACTGATATTAATTGACGATCACATCATAATTGTTGTTCGATAATCCATTTATTTAAAAAATACATTTATATTAATAAATATCCAAATAAGTTTTTTTTTTTTAATGATAATATTATGTTTATATTGATGGAAATGGGATTTTTAAGTTAGTTTGCTTGCTTTAGACATCTCAAAGCTATCATGTATTTATTTATTTATTTTACAACAATACTGAATTGTCCAGTTGCAATTATTTCTTGGATTCATAAATTAATTAATTAATCCATGGGAGTTTTTAGCCAAAATTATGTTATTATTAATTATTTAACAAATTATTATTTTATCTGCGATTTTAGAAGCACAGCTATTTCAAAGCTGATATTTTATAATAATAATAATAACAATAATAATAATAACAATATTAATAATAATAATAACAACAATAATAATAATAAACAAAATAACAACAACAATAATAATAATAATAATAATAATAATCGTAATTATTATTATTATTATTATTATTATTATTATTATATCAATAACAATATTAAAAGTTGCAATAATAATAATTAATAATAATTTATATTAGTAAGATTACTATTAATAATAATAATAGTTGTAGTAATACTAATCATTTTCATAATAATATTAATTAGAAATTAGTACTCATTTCATAATGTTGCTGATAAAATCTCATTAATGCTTTGATTATCATGCCATCATTGACTATATCCAGATATCTGGAGCAGGAGAAAAAAATGCACTGTCAAACGTTTCACTAATCATATTTATTCATTATCAAAGCACCTTTTAAACAGAAGCGGCTGACAGATGTAGAGCAATGCGTTCAAACGATGAGTTCCTGGCAATCCTTCTTCAAGTGTGAACTCTGGTCTATCCTGCTGCATCAAAGCAGATAATCCTGCCATGGAAACCAGTTCCTAATGCTAATTCAGGCCTTTGCATCAAAGTGAGATGTGCATAGGAGTGCGCTTTCATGTTATTCTGAACAATTACAATACCCATGTCAGGTGTCAAAGCAAGTCTCACAACCATGGCAGGGTGCAATATATTAGAAAAAACAGCACAGCTGATCAGTTAATAGGTTGATAGACTGCTCAGCATGTGTATGTGTGCATGTTCTGTGTATTGAGTGAAGGAAAAATGAAGCAAATCTACTTATTTAATGTTAAGGATATCATTAAAACACTCATGCCAGGACAGTTTTAACACATTAAAAAACATTAATGTTTACCATGGTAAAGCATAATTAATAACACTTTAATGTGATTTTAAATAGAAATTATGACAACCCAGAACTGGGAAACACCCATACACATTCATTCACACACACTCATACACTACTCGTACACTACAGCCAATTTAGTTTATTCAATTAACCTATAACACATGTCTTTGGACTGTGGGGGAAACCGTAGCACCCGGAGGAAACCCTCGCAAACATGTGGAAGGTTGAAATTTGCTCAATTATATATGAAAGTTAAGGTATATTTTGACAATTGAAAGTCATTGAAATTCTTTTCAGTAATGCAGTCTCTCGATACTGTAAATGTCTATAATATCAGCACATGTCTTAGTATCTGTGGGGGCTTTAAAACATCTGCAGGAAAGAAAGGGAGGGTAGAACCGACTGGAGGGTAGTAAGGGTAGGGCTCTAGTGTCTCATTCATCTTTGTTGGACTAAGTGGACTCAACACTCAGAGTCTGAGGCAGATGGAGAAAAGACAGAGACACATTGAGGTACTGCACACTACGAACAGGGCAGTAATTGAGCGAATGAACAAGCTAATACTCTGCGGCAGAAAATCGTTGTCTCTTGGCACAACATGCTTGGCTTTCAGCGTCTGCAGCCTCTAACTGTGTGAAATGTTTGGCAATTCCAATTATTCCTTATTGCCCTCTTAACTCCATGTCATGGCTCTTTGATTCTTAAATTTGCCTGGCTTGCCTGGCGATGAGTAAACTCATTTATTTGGGCATATAGTGCATGTCTAAATGCACCAAAAAATTATTCTGAAGCAGCTGATTTAAATGAAGTCATTTCTATGAGCTGCTAATAAGGATGGGTGAGATATAGAAAATTCACATTGATGTTGTTAGCAGTATGAAAATTAAGCTGCACATGGCAGGGATTTTAATGGGCTTTTAAATTGGTCATGAATTTTCCTAGGTATGTATATTTTACAATTCATATTTCACACTCAAAAACAATTTAGGCCTAACAAGTAAGATTGAGTATTCTGATTGCATTTAAAATGTCAATCTATTTGGATTAAATACTTTTTAACATATTGTAACTAATAAACTTAATGTGATTTTATATTTGTTAGTTAAAATAAATGCAACAGATGAGAAAAAACTGTAATAATATTAATACATCCATTGTGTTTTAATTAGTTATTTTAACTATCTTATTAGTTAATCTACATGTTGGTGTATGGATCTACATAGTATTTGCCCTGTATTATTGAGTAAACCAATCTCATAGAATTTATCTAATTGTATCTAGTTTTTTTTCTACAGTTAGATATATTTATACCATATCTTTTAACTAATTAAATCTAATAATATTTGCATTAGATTCATTCTAAGGAATCTGACAGTACACATTTAATAAAAAAAGGAACTAACAGACAAGTTAAATGAAAGCAAATCAGACAAGTTAAATGAAACTGTTTATTTGTTTTACTTCTTGCTGTTATGTAGAGCATCTCTTATTTCAACTTCTTTTCTTTCAATTAATTTATCTCAATCAGTAAAAATTCCAGTGAATCAGTAATTAATAAAGTATTAAATGAAACTATGTCCTTAACATTTCAATATATCTCTATTTGAAGCCATGTGGTTTAGGTGAATTGGATAAAATTGACATTGTGTGTGTGTGTGTGTGTGTGTGTGTGTGTGTGTGTGTGTGTGTGTGTGTGTGTGTGTGTGTGTGTGTGTGTGTGTGTGTGTGTGTGTGTGTGTGTGTGTGTTTGTGTGTGTGTGTGTGTGTGTGTGTGTGTGTGTGTGTGTGTGTGTATGGTGTGTGTGTGTGTGTGTGTGTTTCCCAGCAATGAGGGTTTAAGTGCTGGTTTGTGACAAGAAGGGCATAAGCTGTGTAAAACTATCCCAGAGTAACTGGAAGATCAATCATGTGGCAACCTCTGATAATGTTCTGAGGAATAGGCCGAAGGAAAGAGAGTAAGTGTACTTACAATGCTCTTATCTCCTAAAAACGTTATTTTGTTATATGAGGTTCAGAAATTACATGGTTTCAGTAAAACATTAAGTGATAGTACTTATTTATCACCCAATTTATAGTTATGATAAGCACTGTGAAAAATGCTGGTATCCACACAATTCAGTTGTTACAAAACAAATCGATTAAGTTAACTTAAATTCCAAAAAAAATTGAGTGATTTGATTTGTAATCAAAAAGTGGATTGAACATAAAATAATTGGGTATATGCACATGGACTTTTAATTTAAGCTAGTCAGCCTCAGCGCTTCTGGTGAACTGCCTTTCCATATTAACATTGCTACGTTTAAGGTCTGATTTCTTTAAAAATCAGTGATATTTACTGTCTTTATATGATATAAAGTGAGTCTCAGACCTGGACAGCAAGCACTGTAATGAATTCCATTTTCTCCCACCATGTCTTATATGACAGTTTATTTAACTCCAGTACTTTCAATAAAGTTTCTGTTTCTGTTACTGATGGCTCTAGAGGTTACACAATCTTTCATCTTGTTTTACGCCTGAACAACTAAATGAATGCTTAAAGTCCATTTAACTGAATGCGTTTTAGTGACATTACAATATTGATGCTGTAAAAGGAACCTTATGAAATTGAAATTAGTCACATTAAGCTTTCACCGGATGTTTATCATTGGCTGAAAAACACTAGCTGTGCATATAACCCATTAAGCTATCCCAAATAAACCTTAAGAATTGTGTTAATTCAACTCATTTTATATCAGTAGTTTGAACAAGCAGCAACATATTTTTTTTCAGCGAGGACTATAAAATAAGGCACAAATGAGGTACTTTTTATGTGTTGGCAAAATGAGGGAAGTTGGTGTCATTTGATCTGCTTTAAGTCATGTGATTGAATATTTTTGTGAACTTGCAGTTGAACAGGTATACCTAAACAAATGTATGTTTATGTGAAATTATATGTATACACTCAAAAATATTTTACTTTAAAGTGAGATTAAACAACACAATTCTTGAGATTTTATTGGGACAACTTATTTGTTTTTGTTTTTTACGTTCATTCCACCTAAATTTGAAAGTGTTAAAAAGTGTTAAGTTAATCTAATCAATTTGTGCTGGGACAACATGAATGAATTGTGTGGAGCCCTGCAGTTTTTACAGTGTAGAAAAAGTGTTCTTTACGTTCACTCAGCAGGAAAATGTGTGCTCTTTTTGTTTTGTTTAGTTGTTTAGTTTTGAATCTAATTGGGGGAAAATGTATTTTCAATGTATTTTTAATTCGTTTTATTGAAGAATAAAAAAAGATCTTATTAAAGGAAAAAAAGCTCAGCCATACTTTTTATACACACTTGGATAACACAGCCGACTAACAAACCCACAAAGCGTTTTCAGATCTTGACCGTTTCACCTCTTCAGCAATGCATGTTTATCCATGTGTTTTGGTTGGAACAGTTTGTTGTTTTTGTGTCCCACAGTGAGTTTCTAATTTTGAACCTTGCTTTACCTCATCGTGGAAGTTTACCCTTTATTTTTAGAGGATTTTTTTACACTTAACAGACAAGCAACAGAGACTCGCAAACTTTTCAAGCTTTAAGCAGCTCCCTTGTGGAGAATGAGTGGCTCTTTTAGCACTTCTGCCGTTAAATGTTCCCTTTTTGTCAAGATTCCTTCCTCACTGAGCCTCAGAGACTTCTGATCTCGTAGCAAAACTGCTGCTAGTAGGACGTTGACTTGAAGTAGAAGATGCCAATGAAATCTAAATGTTTTTTATGGCCATCTGGCCTTTAAATTGCTTCAGAGGGTTTTTAATTTTGCTCTTAAACATTTGATTAAAATCTAAACCTGGCAAAAGCTTTTTTTGATGGCGGCCTCTGGAGAATCAGAAATATGTGTCTTTTTTCACTAGATTAATCAGCGAAGTTTAATAAGTAGCATTTAGTGTCTCAGAACCCATAATTAAGGGAATTATGATGTTTTGCTTTATATATTGGTAGAAAAGTTGAAATAATTGTCACTTGCTAAGAGGCTCATCATGTATTAATGCAGAGATGGCAGAAAACATACCTCCATCTGCTTGATTATTGTTCATACATCTCTTGTTGTTTTTTTTCCCCTTTGGTTTTATATTATAATTCTGTGCTCTTTAGCCCTGTTAATGTTTGTTTATCTGAAAGATCATGCAGGACTAATTGTTAACATCGAGCAAAACAAGAGACCGTGTGCACTAGATGAGACTCCTTGGCCTTGTTTACACCTGCATTTTTGTCCGTCTGATCACAAGTAGACAACGCTGCAATACAGCAGTAAACAGGGTTGTCAAAGACGCATTTACCCGGATTGCTTTTGTAGTGTAAATGACCAGATGATTGAACGCATTAGGACAGACACTAAAACCAGCTAATGTTGTAAATCTTGGACATTATCTTGTGTGCTGGTGAGATGGGATTTACACTCTCCTGTCTGAAATTTGGTTTAAAAGGAGGAAAAAGTAGTACTAACAAAGTCACTAGGTTCAGCAAAGTTTTGTGACTATCAGAGCATGAATGAATTTTTTATGCTTATCGATTGCTTCTGTTGTCCCCTTTCACATCAATATGTAAATTGCTAAAAATTATTTTTGCAATATTAGTTCAAAAGTTCATGCTGTAAGTCAGGAGATGCTGTTTTTTTTTAAGCCAGAGAACACGAAAGTGGTATTTTTTCTATAAAGTAATTGCTGAAATTAGAAGTTGGATTGTAGCATACTAAGAATAGTTACTTGCTGTTATTATGTTGGCCTAAGAAAGCCAACATACTGTTACACAACTCTGTCCTCGAAAACTCCTCCTAGGCTGTTCATGCTACAAGGCCCAAGTTTGGTCAAAATGTGCCTTCTGCATTTAAGATTATTGCTATATATCCTCATGCAAATCAGAGTTATAGCTTTTAAATATTACACTTTAATAATCCGGGATATAAACAAATTATACAAGCCCCAAATCTGGCTTATACTCCATATTTTTTTTGATATGGCAAGCCATTTTTACAAAATGTCCAGTGTTTTACTGATATGGTAAGTCATTTTTGCATGTATCACTTTCACACTTATTAAGCGTTATATTTTCAATAAAATATGGTAAGCCATTTTTACATAATGTCCAAATCCAGTTTTTGACTGTCATAGAGACTTCAGGGTTTATTTGAGCCACTCATATTGGCAAGAGGCTTTGATGTATTATCCCTAAGTTGTCAATTGTCCCCATAGCAATAAAAAAGGCTAACCTAGAAACCATTTAAAAACAGTAATATCTTTACATCAGAACATCGAAGGGACCTGGGTATTGGCTCGTTTGACTCATACTAGAAAATGGGACTTCCTGTGTGCATGGTAATTCATGGTAACAATTATAAACTAAGTCCTAATAATGATAAGCTATATGCTATTAAGGATTTTTTAAGTGCAGTAATTTGCTAGAAATACCTACTAAGTATTAGTATTGGATCAAACATGTATACGAACGTTGCCATTTAGCAACTGCTTAGCAACCACCTATCAATGCCATAAACATTTAAGCAACTGTCTAGCAACCACTTAGCAACTGCTGTGCTTCCTGCCAACTGCCATTGCCAGTCCTAGCACAGTCACATTGGCTTTTTCAAGCCAACATCAAGTTCATCAATGAAGTTCTAGTTAGTACTGTAGTTGTTGTTTAGTGTTATGTTTGCATACAAATGTACTTATATAACATAAGAAAATACACAATTACAAATGTATATATTTGCATATTATTTTTTTTCATTTATTCTTCAATGTAATTGAATATACATTTTTTAAGGAACCTTTTTAAAAGTTTTGATTTGACACCAGTATCGTATAAAACTCAACAATACACTTTTTTCTATACACTATTATACACTATGTCTGGTTTTAGACAGTCTCAGTAGTTTTAATTTGAGTCTGTACTGTCCCTTTAAAAGAGGTCAGGGTGAGCTTTACCTCAAACTCTCTTCTGTGCACCCTAGAGCAATGCAACTAACTTTACAGTTACACTTTAAGTGCACTCGAGAAAGGAGCTTGTGTGGCATGAAAACATTTACATTCCCCAAAGACTCTTTCCCAAGTCCTTAGAATCACATTCCAGTCCTTTTTTTCACAGCTTTAGTCTTTTACATCGCAAAAGTCTGACAGATGGGCTTGTTTGAGGAATGAAGATGTGTCAGATGTGAGCTTCATGTCTCTGAAATATTGACTGAAGTGGTGTATGGTGCATGTCTGTCATTGTAGATGTGGAGATGAGAGTTGGCTAAGTTGTGTTCCTCTGATTGTTATATTATTTTTGTATCACTCATTAAAGCATTTTATGGATTTCACAACTGGCAATGACTTTTTGAAAAAATGTAGTTTTGTTAAATAATTTAAAAAAAATAATTTCTTTGTTTATTATTTTGCATTCCTTAATTTATTAATTAATGTTACCATTGCATCCTTAATTGCTTCCTTGCCCCATTTTCCTTCCTTCATATCCTTATCCATTACTGTCTTTGTTTGTTTATTCAATTCTTCCTTTATTTCATCATACATTTCTTTATTCATGCATTCATTCATTCCTTTGCTTCCTTCCCTTCCCTTTTCCTAAGTTCATTCCGTTCTTATTCATTCATTCCTTCCTGTTTTCATTTATTAATTCCTTTTTTAATTCCTTCATTCGTTCTTTTGCTAATCCCATCCATGCATCCACCAATCTGTTCATGCGTGCATCCTGACATTCATCCATCCATCCATGGCAATGTTTAAATGGGCATGATTGCCTCAGTTCTGCCATTATAGAAATAACTGACACGTGTTTACTGACAAATTTGTTGTGTTGCTTTACACTTGTTTTGCATTTACTTAAAACCCACTCAGTTATTTTAAGGAAGGGAAGCAAAGTGCCCTTTGCTAATAAGTGTACTAATGGCATCATAGCATGGAGGGGTTCTTTCAATGGAACAGACTGAGCATTTTAGCACAGTGGCACCAGAAGACTTAATCCTGAGAGGGTCCCAGAACAGGACCCTGTCAGGACGTGTGACACTGGAGAATGTAAGAGCCTGGGATGAAACATAGCTAATGCCAAAAGTCTTGAATTAAACATAGGACGGATGAAATACGGCTATTAGCCAGTCATGGCATTCATCCATATGGGCTTCTGAGACCTCGCAGAAAGGGCCACTAAACATTAAAGTGCCTGCATGAACACATTTAGAAGAAGGATAGAAATGTGAAGACTGGAAATGATTGAACAGATGGTCTGGAACTGGCATATAAAATACAACAGTATGTCCATTATAGATATTGCTGGTCTGTTTAGACTAATAGTAAAAATGGATATCTTTCAGTTTATTATTCAACTGGGTTTCCTTTTAGCAGAATGTCCCAATAGTTCTGCATCCTCTCATTTATTCAGCACTTGGCATAAAGTGAGTTTATACCCAAGTCCGGGAGCTTGACAAAACCGGTGCTTGTTGCATATTCAGCCCACCTCTGTCACTCTTTCAGGTGTGTTTGCTGGCATTAGTCGGCAAAATCTGCCTGAAAAAGTGCAGAATCGCACACACAAACATACGCATGGCATATTTTTATGCCTTGTTACTCCTCTAGCCTGTCAGAAGAGTGAAAGTGAAGCTTTTCAGAGCATGAAGGCAGCCTCATGTGGGAATTGAGCTCCACATAAACACAACATAAAGAGTTGATGAGGTTTTGATCTCACCGTTGCCTGAGTGAAACCCACCTACACTTGCGCTGGTGAAGGGGGTCCACGTGAGGGAAAACGCATGTCTGCTTGCTGGAAATGATCTGTATGTGTGCCACGGCCTGCTGAGAGTGTTTCAAAAGCACTGAGATACCCGTTACGGATCACACAGCATTTTTAAACTCCCTTCTCACTTCACATTCTACCCGTTCGGCTTTGTTTTTCCAAATTAAAGCCACACTTTATGAAATAATTCATAAGCACGTGTTCCAGTGTTCTCATTTATTGTTTATAGGGGCTTGTCTGGTTATTACTGTCCACACGACTCTCTCCATTTTGTCTTTTATTACTGTTCCCTGCCAAGGAAAACATTTGCAGTGTCTGTGACTTGCTGCATTCATTAACCCTTTAAATCCGTAGGGCATTTAAACATTGCCAATGGCTCTGCTGCTGTTTTTATATACGGTATATTGTTTTGGTTGCTATAGATTTTTTTTTAAACTGGCATACAAGTAGACAACTTTAGAAAGAGATTTTGACAACTTGCTGGATAATGTGTCATGTGGTGGGTTGGTTGTTTTCACTGAAATGCACCTGGCAATTTCCTCATCTCAATCTTTGCATAGGTTTCCTTGGGAGTGTCTATGTAGAGATTGAATCAGTCAGACAGGGAAATAGTGCTACTTGCTTTATAATATTATAAAAGATAAAATGCTGTGGAAAATGAGAAAACATTCATTGCAATTGTCATTTTACAGGTTCTTGATCATTATGCAAAATATATAGCCCTTTTTCTTAGAACGCAAAATTGCCCATTATGCTTTGCGTGTAAGCACAAGGAGAATTCTAAGAATTTCCGGTCGACAGCTGATGTGTATAAACAGTTACATTTGAACAGCTTTGAAATGATAGTTTTAATCTATTTTACCTCCTTTTATCATCTTTGAACTAATACTGTTGTCGAGCAGCGTCACCTCCTGGACTGATCATTTAAATAAATGTGATGTAATGGGATGGAAAACAACTGCTGTGAGGCATTTTTTCACTCGTTGTCAGATGGCTGTTTAAATGAAGCCTCATCATCGCCAAAGTCAACATTTTGTCTTTCTTTCAAATATATAACCAACCTAAACAAGTGTAATTCACCAAAATGTTTGACACACACACGTAGCCTGTAATGTCCCACAAACACACTGATTTAATAACTCTGACAAATTGTAAACAAAGTGATATTTTGAAATGACAGAAAAACACAAACCGTGGTAAATACAACTCACTAAATGAAACATAAACGACTCGCGATTAGAATCAACATGCAAATCAGCCAGCAGAGGATCAGTAAGACTTTTATTGGTCATTTTTGTAAATTGCATGACTTACATACCTGTTAGGTTTCATGCCAGTAATCTGGTTGCTCTATAATGCAGTGAAGTATTGCGTGTGTGTGGGTGCCTGTGTGTGTTGAAAAGCCGCTGAGCTAAGAGTTGTTAGGCCGGGAAAACACACATGCTGTATTTCTGACAGCAGACACGTGAACTAGCAGAACGTTTTTCTCGCGAGCTTCAACCACATTTGAAAGATTAAAACAGCTTTAACACACACCTTTCAAAGTTTTGTCACAAAACACTCCGTAATCCACTTAAAACGCCATTAAAACACATTTTCGGAGCGCAAATTACCAGTTGTAAACGCTGTAAATGGAAGTTCTAAACATTCTACCTGAAGATGCTGGTCGCTATGGCGCCCTCCATGCAGCAACTAAGAAAAAGGTTTAAAGATGGTGGAAAGTGACCAATCAGATCGTATACTTGTAAGAAGTTGTGCAACAACTGACTCACAGTTCTGCTCATTGTATGGTTTTATACAGGTTATATATATATAAATCTTTCAAGATCAAGAAGCTGTAAAAGACAACCCTGGCCCATTCTGATTATGTACCCCTATATACATATCTGGAGAGCACAAAATATTTCCCAGGAACTACATTTTTTTGCAGTTTATGTTTTCACGAATCCGCCAGAGGCCGCTGTGTCCTCCTTCTCAGATCTTAAATTTCTCTCGCGTGTGCCATTCACGCCTGCTGTTCTCATGTAAATCCACTAGAAGTGGCTGTTGACCAACTGACTGACTGAAAAACAGACCGATACCCTCACCCTCCCCCTTTCCTAAAGCCAACCAATAATATTTTAAAAAGCCCCGATTGACCCACCCACCCTTCCCTAAACTCAGCAAGAAATAGCCAACCCAAAAAGAAAAGCTCCCTTATTTTTACCACATTTTCAGATTTTACCACATTCTCACCCTGTTATTTACTCGTTTACTTTATTTTTTTGGCTTATCTGGTTTCTGGAATCATTCTTCACCGGACTCAAACCCCATTGTCACGGCCAACTTCACTCTGCTTCCCAAGTGCGCCAACATACATGTCAAGTTACCGGACAAACCGTTCACATGCAGTAAGCGGCGTTCAGCTGGTAATCGAGAAAAGGAATGGTCATTCAGCCTCGTATCGCTCTTGTTAAAGACAAAATGCAGCCATGCATACTTCTGGCTACATAATTCCTAATCTCCAGAAATGTATACACTGTAAGGTTACTTTTTCATAATGAGCCGATGCTGATCAGATTGTATTCCAGAAAACTGCTGTAAGAAGTGGTGCAACAACTGACTCACAGTTTTGCTCATGTTATGGTTTTAAGTAGTCTCATTCTAAATTATACAGGACTTTTGATAAATGTATCTACATACTGTATGTTCTTACGAGCTATGAAAGAACTTAATTTGGTCTTTACACACTGCATCAGTGGAGACAATCTTAGAGAGTGTTGGAATAAATCAGTGCTCGAGTAGTGAATGGAGTACTCTTTATGGACTTTGTTTGCTAGAAAGCACTTGCAACTTTGGTGACGTGTATCAATTGCAAAGTTTTATAATTTTACCATAGTAGTCAGTTTCCACAGATCAACTGTGATCTGATACACCTCTTCTCATTGGATATATGCCATGTGCTTGAGTAATTTACTTCAAAATACGTTATTATATACTTAAATATAAAATTTATTCAAAGAGGTGGTGCAGTGGTTCAGTGGTTAGCACTGTTGCCTCACAGCAAGAAGGTTCCTGGTTCTGGCCAGGTCAGTTGGCATTTCTGTGTGGAGTTTGCATGTTCTCCAAGTGTTGGCAGGGGTTTCCTCCGGATGCACCGGTTTCTGCCACAGTCCAAAGACATGCGGTACAGGTGAATTGTACCATATGTGAATGAGTGTGATTGTGCATGGGTCTTTCCCAGTACTGAGTTGCAGCTGGAAGGGTTAGGGTGCATTACCCGCTGTGTAAAACATATACCAGTATAGTTGTCTGTTCATTCCACTGTGGCGACCCCTGATAAATAAGGGACTAAGCCAAAGAAAAATGAATGAATGAATAAATAAAAAGACACAGAAAAAAAGTGCACAGTATGTGTAACGCCCCGAGTTCACTTGGGGAAGGCACAGGCTCGCAAGATTGTCAAATGCGTTGATTTATTATACTTACTCACAAGGAAGAACACTGGAAGGACATGGGGTGAAGACAAGCAACAAACAAGACATCAACAGAGAGAATACCGGACAACGAATGACTAAACACAGGGACTTAAATACACTGGGAACGATGACAATAATTACATACAGGGGATGAACACAGGTGACACAGATGAACATCAACAAATGGAGCACATGGGGAAGGTCACATGATAAAAACAAAACCCACAAGGAAGACTGTGTGTGACTGTATGAAAGATAATGCTAGTAAATATAATATCAGACTGGGGAAGATAATTTTACCATTAACAAGCAAAAAAAAAAAGTAATACTTTACCTACCGTTTAAAGTTTGTTATTGGTTAGAATTACCATGTACTGACATTTAAGTGAATTATTTAGCACAATATACTTATTTTGCATATACTGTGCTCAGAATTACTGAATACACCCCATTTTAAAAATGAATATTTTTATCCATTTTTCAGTAAACATAGGCAATGTATTTTGGTTCAGTTAAACAAAACAGATTTATTATATATTTATTAAAATAATATTTTAACCACCAAAAATATTTAGAAATATTTAGAAATTTAAAGATAAAGATCCAAGCAAATTGTTGCAAAAAAAATTACAACCTACGAAATTTCAACATTTTATTTTTTATTTTTTGTTTCTCAAGATTGTTTTCTCTTTTTTCAATTTGTATATAATAATAATAATTTTTCTATAACATATAAATTTGGGTCTACTAGTTTTTGGACCATTATGGGAAGTTATTTTGTTAGATTAGGTCCAAATTTGGCTTTAGTACTGACTAATCTAATGTTTTTTGCACAAATATAATAAATACCTGCCAACATTCGGATCATAAAATCCGGTAGATTTTCTCCGTTGGTGCGTGCAAATTGAAGAGCAGGGGCGGGGAGGTTTTTTGGGGTGTGCACGAAGTGATGAACTGGGGGGAAGGTGCGCACTAACTGAAGAGTGGGGGTGGAAGGTGTGTGCGAACTGAAGAGTGGGGGTGGTAGGTGTGCGCAAACTGAAAAGCGGAAAGCGGGTATGTAGATGGTTGCTCGTTAGGTTCGGTGCGCATGGGGACTGTACCAAAAGTGAGGGGGTGTGGTGGAATTCCGGGAGATTTCTGGGAGATAGAACAATGCGAGAGATGTCTGAAGTACGGGAGACTCCCTGGAAAAACTTGAATGTTGGCAGGTATGATATAATATTGTATTGCTTCCTATAAAAAACTCACTGAAAAATCACACTGTTGACCCATCTCTTACCTTAACTCAACTTTAAACCTACTTATACCCCCAGGCCTGTCTCTAACCTTACCTTTATCCCACGTCAAGGGTCCTCATACAATACTGTATGATCACATTAAGTACATTGTACCTATTTTTCTGATGTAAGTACCTACAGTAATAAAAATTGGGATCAAATTTTAAAGGGAAATTATTTTTTATATATGATGTAAAATTTATTTTGATTATCAATGTGGAACTTATTCCAACCCTTAACTTTTGAACAATGGTTTACTTACATTATTTATTTAAATATTGTTGTATATCATAATTTTTTTTTACTCAACCTTTTTAACAGAGTTTTCCTCATTCACAAATTTCAGTTCGAATGTCTCTCGCTTGCATCTCTTGTTCAGTGTATATAGATCAATGATGCCAGAGAGAAGTTAGCAGCTCGTAATTAGTCTTCCTCCTTTCTGGTGGAATAAGACACATTCTGTCTGTTTACATTATTCATGCAGAATACATTACAGCCTGAGCTCCTTTATGCAACTGGAGATGTTCATTATGGTCAAGAACTGTAAAATAGCATAACACCAGTGTCAAGCCATTACACCAGAAATTATTTCACTGAACAAAGAATGTGTCGAGAGATACATTACTGAACTTTATGACTTCTCATATATCTGTACACAGCAGCGAGGCTGGTTGTTTCATGACGCTATTGTGAAAGTGTGATCACATAAAAGGCCCACTGTAAACCTGTTTCTTGACGTCTAACGTGTCGCATAGTTTCCTTATTCAGTTATGATGCTGGAGGACAAAATTGTTGACCATGATCAGAGTTTCTGCTGGCAGGGAACTTTCCTGTCTGGTAGCTCATCCTCTTATGTTGTTTTGGATGCTTTAATAGTGTCCCCTTGGGCCCTCCGATGGCAGTAATTGTGAAAAATGAGCTGATTTCTGTCTGGTGCCACTTTGCTCAGACGGCACCCTGTATAGGCATTAGCATTCTTGTATTTAATTTAGATGTAAATGTGCGAGCTCGACCCCTGGATGGGTATGTGGCACCGGAGGAACCAGCTACACATTTACAGACCCCGTGATCAATTACAAGCAGTGCGCTAAAAGGATGAAGGAACTTGGGGTCATTTATTTTCCCACAAGTAAATCAAGAAAAATAATGACGAACATAATGACAAAAGCACCATTGGGCCTGTAATACGTTTATCGAGACTGACCTTGTTTTCCTGACAGAGAAAGTGATTTTAGCCTTTGAAATGTTATTTGTTAAAGCTGTAATAACTAAATGTGATCTCTTACAGTAAAGTGGTGATTTATTGCAGTTTAACCTTTTCTAAAGCATATTATAACAGTATAAAGGGACACCTTTTGGATTAAAATGAGATAACAATGAATTAGCATTAGTTGTACTTTATTTGAAATTTTATTGCTGGTCTCAGTGACATGAGTTGTTACTGTATGCCTCTACCAGCATTAGGAATGCCTATACATACAATTCGCTGGTTTAAATGAAAACTAAAGGTAGTAATACAGTAACAATTAATCACGAATATTATAATTATAGTGTAACCACTAGGGGTGACACTGACAACAGAAGTTTGGATCCACGTTCAGGTTTATTCAGTGGTCAGGCAAGGAATGGTCAACACAGGTGCAAACAGATGTATGAGGGCAATCCAGAATCGTAGTCAAACACAGGCGAGAGGTCAGAAGGCAGGCGGCAGACTAAGACAAATGGGCTAACAAGGCTAAGGTCAAAACACGGGAAAACAAGACTCCGCAATGAGGGTTTCAAAGTGAGCTGTATATATATATGTGTGTGTAATCAGTACATGAGCAGCATCAGCTGTGTGTATGCAATCAGTCAGGATCTGGAACCGGTTGTGTGTGTGGAGCTTGACTGGTTCTTGTAGTCCATTTATCAGCAGATTTGTAGTTCTTGTGGCTGTGAGTGTTTACCAGCGACCTCTGGTGGTTTTATCGCTGGTGAACATGACATATAGAGTCGATTATCATATAATAGTGCTTCACCTCAAAACACTTTTACCTCAGTGCATGATTGCAAAAATTAATGTGATTTTTTTCCAATTCTTACTGGTACATAAATTTATAATATGACAGTTACCTTTACAAATACCTAAATACAAATTTAATGTAATGTTATTGATTAGTTTTAAGCCCAAGGCATCCTCCAAACTCTTATTTATTTTAGTTTTTAGTCTTTTTTTAATCACAACATGTAAGTGTTTACACAGAGGTGTCTATTG
The DNA here is from genome assembly GCF_052040795.2 of Danio rerio. Taxonomy (NCBI): domain Eukaryota; kingdom Metazoa; phylum Chordata; class Actinopteri; order Cypriniformes; family Danionidae; genus Danio; species Danio rerio. The sequence goes on from NC_141032.1 coordinate 30,139,896, forward strand.
TATTTTTTTTGGCATCTTCAGTAATTCGTTGTTGTTTCATCTGTCTGTTTTCTTTAGATATTTTGCTTTTCGATATCAGCTGTACTGTCTTGATTATTGCGTTGGTGGATTTGAAGCTTTTGTGCTTTTAGATTTTAAAGATTTTATACCTGGATGGGTATGTGGCACCGGAGGAACCAGCTACACATTTACAGACCCCGTGATCAATTACTAGCAGTGCGCTAAAAGGATGAAGGAACTTGGGGTCATTTATTTTTTGGGGTCAGTTATTTTCCAGGTATAAAATTATTTTAGTCTTTTCTTTTGGTTATTTTGCAAGTTATGTTTACAAATTGAACAAGTATAATGCAGATGAGTTGTCAATATCTCAATGTTTGTTGGCTGAATTTTTGGAGGCTTTGCTGTTATGTTGTACTGTTTTGTGTTGTTTTGGAGAATGTATGTTTCTCAGACATTCCCCCTGTTAATTCAGAATGCCTCAACCTGTCCACTACATTTGTGCACATTATAGCAACGTTGCATCATATGAACTTTATGCAGCTCTTCGCATTCATGTAAAAATATACAGTAAGTGTTCTTCGATCTTATTTAGTGTAGTAACTAGTAGTTATTTCAAACAGATAAAAAAAGATAGCATTGCCAATCAACCTTTTAATTTGTCGAAACATATAATCAGCTGTACACTGGAAAAATTTTTTTTGTAAATTACCAATTTTCCATATTTTGAAATATGATTTTTTTAATTAATATTATTTATTTATGATTTTTAATTGCATTGTGGTACCTTTATGTTTCCTTCAACTTTTGATGTTGAATTGTTTGAAAAAGTGACTTTTACTGATATTTTTAGTAGTTTACTGTGATATTTTGTCTGGTTTGGTGTTGTAAATTACGATACAACAACCTGTTCATAAACTGCCACTACTTTTAATGTCTGCATATTATTTATTATACAATACATTGTTTCAAACCACTAAAACTTTTGTATTAGTCACTTAAAATGGACAGTTGAATTTTTATCATCAGAAGTCAACAAAACAGAGATCAGCATCCCAATACAATTCACAACCCTAAATAAAGACATAAAACATAAATCATAAAATTTCTCAGTTTCCTGAGAAAATAGAACATGCTTTATATGTTAAAACTGGAGGGAACTGTGCATGAAACGATAAAATCTTTTTTTTTTTGCAAGTATCACTACAGCCACATGCATTTTTCATGTACTAAGCTAGCGAAAATGTCTCCACCATTAACTTGAATCTTGTATCTAGGCTTCAGTAATGTCATTCATTTTAATTCTTTACAAAACATATGCTATGTCTATGACTGTATCCAGTGTGTACATATTTTCCTTGACTGCTTCTTCCCACGTGGTTCGAGAGGGCCAGTATGCTGGTGATCCTGCTGAACTGTGTTACTCTGGGGATGTTTCACCCGTGCGAGGACAGCCACTGTGACTCAGAGCGATGCAAGATACTGGAGGTAAGGGTTCAAATCTACAATGCATCACCATTCATAACCACACACTCTTTAAATAGATCAAATAAAGGGAAAACTAGTTGAAATGTAATTGGACATAGATTTGAAATTAAATTTAACATGTTACAGCTAAAAAAAGGAGGTTATATTAAAGCAAATATCCATTTTATCCACTCACAAAATTACTTTTACCTCTTGTTCAAACTCTTTATTTAAAATGAGTTGAATCAACACAACTTTAGATTTTTTTTGGAGACTACTTAATTGTTTTATGTTCAATCCAGTCAAATTTGTCAACTTAATGGATTTAAGTTGGGACATTATGAAAAAATTGTGTAGAACCCTGCGTTTTTTATTTTTTATTTTTTACAGTGGATTACTCATTTATTTGGTCGAAAGTTATTTGAAATAGACATGTATTATATCGTTATCATTACATTTTGCTGACTTTTTTTAAAATCAATTTTAATAAAACATTTTCAGAAGTATATATTTCTTAATCAATTCGGCTTTTTAAAGGCAAGGCAAGGCAAGTTTATTTTTATAGCACATTTCATACACAGTGGCAATTCAAAGTGCTTTACATAAACAGGAATAAAAAAGATAAGTTTAGGAACATAAAATGCAGACAGTAAAAATTATTAAAAACAGATAAAAACAAATTAAAATGAGTTAAAATAGGTTATAAAAGAATGAAAAAGAAAACGAAAAACATAATAGTGCGATCTGTCGGACGTAGCACAGTGCTCATACAGTAAAGGCACAGCTAAACAGATGTGTTTTCAGTCTTGATTTGAATGTGCCTAATGTTGGAGCACATCTGATCATTTCTGGAAGCTGATTCCAGCAGCGAGGGGCATAGTGGCTGAAGGCAGATTCACCCTGCTTTGACTGAGCTCTTGGACATTCTAGTTTATATGATCCTAAAGATCTGAGTGATCTGTTAGGTTTGTATTCAGTCAGCATATCTGTAATGTATTGAGGTCCTTGGCCATTAAAGAAAGAGAGACACAAACACATTTAACCTTGAAAAAAAATAGTAAATACAATGAATATTTTTTTTCATGTGGTTTTAACTCATTGCAAACAATATATATGGGCTGAATAAAAATAATAATTAAACATTACTAAATTTGATGTGTTTGTTTAAATTCAGCCCATTTAAATTTGGTTTGCAACCACTTAAAAAGACTGAGTAAATATAATTAATCTTTTTTTTTTTTCAATGCACTTTTCTTTAAAAAAAACAAAAAAAAAAACCTTTAGTTTAAAGGAAAGAAACTGGCTTGATTTTATTCTGCAGTCACGCATTAAATTAATCCAAAAAGAAAGCTATTTATAATGCATTAGAATTGATTTCTAAAGTATAATGTAGATGTTTTGCTGACGATGGTTTAATGGGTGCAAGAAATGGAGATCAGCCATTTGCTAAAAAGTAATAAAAACCAAGCGAAATGGAAAACAGTTACCGTATTTCACATCGTCAAAAGTATTTCACCCTTCAGAAACTGATGTTCATTAAATAGATCAAAGAATAGATTACAATGTGAACAAATTAGAATGTAATTACTGGACATGGGTTTGAAGTGAAATCAAACAAGTGTTAGAACTCCAAAAACGAAGAGAGGTTATTTTGAGGCGTTTGTCATCGTCTCTGGTGGAGCGCGCTGGGTTTCTCTAGATATCCTGAAGCATGTTGTGTTGACTGACTTCCAAAAGACACAGGAATGCCCAAAACCACATGTGGTGTGATAGGCAACAAAGAGATCCTCGCCTGTAATTCAAAGCAGATTATCACAGGAAAGACAGCGCTCTGGTTTATCATTGATTCGGGAACATGGCTCAGAGCCTTTGATTTCAATCTGCTAAATTCCTTTTGCTTTGTTTAACAGATGAGCGTTTTACCCTAAGGATATCAGAGAGCTAGTCTCTCTTTTATGCTTTAGATCCTCTGCTGTGGATGTCTTTTATCATTTGGGGACTCGGCAATTTCAAAACAATTCACTCTTGTCCTCTATTAGAGAGGGGCAATGGTAATTTATTCAAATATAAATACCGGGGACATCAGGACTCCATTAGGGAGAATATGATGACACTACAGAAAAGGATCGTTTTTATGAACACACAAGTTATGATTCGATCAACTCAATATGAAGCAAACGCGTTGTAAATAACTGAATGTGATTTACAACTGTATTACCTGTAATTAGCAGCACGGACAAAAAGTTCTGAGCATGTTCAATGCATCTACTGTAGTATCTCGACTGTATAATGACGTATGTGCAAGCACATGTTCTCTCTATTTGGTAAACAAATCCAAGTTCGCCTGTGAAAATGTGAATATGCATATGTAAATGTGAATAATACATAAGGACAGAATTGAAATTTTTGGGTCAATCATATCTTATAAATATAGTACGCTGACTACATAGGCTTCATATTGCAAATTTTCTTTTAATGCATCATGATTTGCATCATCACATTTATATTTTGTGATATCAATTAGAATGTATCTTTACACCCCTTACATGTAATTGTGAAGTGTTCTTTCCGCTGTGGCAACCCCAGATGAATGAATGAATTTCTTGCAACATTATATTACTTGTAATTACTTTCATTCTTTAATTTTCTTTTTGGCTTAGTCCCTTTATTATTCTGGGGTCGCCACAACAGCGGATGACCTTCCAGCTGCAACCCATCAATGGGAAACACCCATACACTCTTAGATTCACACACATGCACTACGGTACAATTTAGCTTACCCAAATCACCTATACCGCATGTCTTAATAAAGTATTAATATTAATATTAATTAATTATTAATATAATGTGATTAATAAAGGGACTAAGCCGACAAGAAAATGAATGAATGAATGAATCTTTGATGCAATCAATTAATTGAAAAAGAAGTAAAGACATTTACAAAGAAGTATTATAGTTGATTTCTGTAGAATCATGTGATTTCGAAGATAAGAATATGAGTGCAGGAATTGGAAATGTATATTATTAAATAATTAAATATATATAAAAATGACTAAATGTACAAAATTATTTATTTACATTTATTTTTTCATTATACTGTGAAGTTAACAAAATAAAATGTTGATTTTAAAGTTCTTCAAAAAACCTTTAATGCTGTGTTCACAGCAGATGCGGAACGCGCGGATAAATCGCGAAATTCGCGTGTAAATAGCCGTGTGAACATTTGAGTTTACTTGCTTCAATTATGTGTCAAACCCCGCTTCATTAGCACGCCAAATATGCTTCATTCGAGCATCAAATTCACTTAAGAACATATGCGGATTCGCATGATGGGTTAGCTTAGTTGCTAAAAGGCTAACATGGATTTCATTAAGAAAATAACAGTGTTTATGTGCTTTATGAAGGCTGAAAAACAGCGTCGATATGTTTAGGGCCGTGTCTGAGCCCACTAGATCCTTTCAGAGGTGCATCCAGCTCTGTGAGCTCATAAACTCCTCTGGTAACTTAACCTGAATGATGGAGACTTTCAGCGTTGCTTCTGACTGAGCCGAGCCCAGTTTGATGAACTGTTGTCGGTGTCAGCTGGAGGATTTCCCCCGGGACATCAACAACAGGTGCTATATCACAATCACGGCCCCCCAAGAGCAAGCTCCTGATTGGTTAACACGGCGTGAATGTCCGCTTAAGTTCAGATTTTTGAACTCGAGTGATTTGCGCAAAACGCGTGTTAGGCGCGTCAAACGCTCAATTCGCACCGTGTCGTTCGTGTATATTCCCCGTCATTCGCTCGTATTGTCTATTCACACATTTGCATTGACTTAACATGTCAATCACTTGCGATTGACACTTCTTCCACGTCAATGAATAAATCAATGAATTTTATTTTCCATATACTGTAGTAAATTAATAAAATAAATAAATTCCTAAAACATATGATTATAGCTCTTAGAAAGTTTTTTTTTTCATGAGAATTAACATTTCCTCTCTTTAGCCTCATTTTCACTTTCTAATTAATTGAATCCTGATGTCTTGTACAAAAAAAAAATAGCAGATACATTTTTTGCTCAATATACAGTTATTAAGTGAAGGAAATAAATACCCAAAACTTACATTTCTAGCTCTCAGAAAGTTCTATATATATTTCTTCTTAAAAATTAGGATTTGGCCTATTTAGCCTCATTTTCTTTTTCTTATTAAAAAAATTCCCAATGTCTTATGCAAAAAAAAAAAAAAAGGCAGATATTTTTATGCTCCATCTACTGCACTGTTATGAAGTAGAGCAAATAAATTCCTAAAACTTATTTTTCTAGCGGCCTCTAAGTTATATAATCCTTACAATCTCTCTACCCCCACCCTCTCTCTTTCTCTCTCTCTCTCTCTCTCTCTCTCTGTGTCTCACTCTCCTCTCTGTTATGTGGGTGTCATAAGCATTTGGAGGGCTACATAAAAACAAATGAGCCTGAAATGGCCTGAACTAGAGAGGATTAAACCACACTAAATGAAGTGCTTAAAACTCAACTCCAAAGCCCACTTATCCAGACAGTCGTTGTGATCAGGCACTTCAGAATACAATGCCACTGATTGTGACACGAGGTGAATCGCCTCTTATTTCAGAGTTATTAAGCTAATGCTTGCTGTAATGAATGATGCTAGTCTGTAACCTTTACATTGCGACAGTGGGTCAGGTTCACTGTTCGTTGTGCCAGTGACATGGGATTGTGATAATGTTATCTACGCTCACGTAAATCACACATCAGTTGGTCAGTGGATTGCCTTTAGGGTGGATTTGGAAGTCTGGAAAATACCTTTAATTGTAGTGCACATTGTCTTGGAAAAAGTAAGTTATATTATTTTTGTGCAGAGACAGATAAAGAGAGAGACTGATATTTTATTAGTCAAATATTTACAAAAAAAATAAAATAATAATAATAATTTTCTACATGACCTAAAAATATAATTTCAGTTTTCATATAATTTAATATCATATGTTGACATGTTAAATAAAAATCATAAATTTCAGCTTTACCACCATATGGATAAATAAATTATTTAAAAAAATAAACAAATAAAATAAATAAATAAATATATATTTTTATGTGCAATCATCTTTATTATTATTATTATTATTATTATTATTATTATTATTATTATTATTTATTTTGTTTTGGTGTGTTTTTGTATCCATGTATGTAATGTAATATTATTTTAGATATTTATTTATTCATTCATTTTGTTTTCAGCTTAGTCCCTTTATTTACACCCATACACTCCCGCATTCGCACACATACACCACGGCCAATTTAGCTTATTCAATTCACCCATAGTGCATGTCTTTGGACTACGGGGGAAACCAGAGCACCCAGAAGTAACCCATGCCTGCATGGGGAGAACCTGCAAACTCCACACAGAAATGCTACCTGACCCAGCTGCAGCTCGAACCAGTGACCTTCTAGAAATGCCACCTGACCCAGCCGGGGCTCGAACCATTGACCTTCTCGCTGTGAGGCAATCGTGCTACCCACTGCGCCACTGTGCTGCCCAGATATTATTTCCTTCATTCATTTTCTTTTTGACTTATTCGCTTTAGTAATCAGGGGTGGACACAGTGGAATGAACCGCCAATGTATCCAGCAAATGTTTTACGCAGCGGAGGCCCTTCTAGCTGCATTTCATCACTTGAAAACCACCATACACTCTCATTCACACACATACACTATACAGACAATTTAGCTTACCCAATTCAGCTATACTGCATGTCTTTGGACTTGTGGAGGGAACCGGAGCACCCGGAAGAAATCCTCACGAACACTGGGAAAACATGCAAACTCCACAAAGAAGTGCCAACTCACCCAGCCGAGGCTCAAACCAGCCACTTTCTTGCTGTGAGGTGACAGCGCTACTCACTTCGCCACCCTGCTGCCTTAATTATTTATTTATTTGTAGATTTGACTCCCTTTTGCCACAAGTTCCGGGTAATTTCTGAACCAGTTATATATACTGTATACTGCATGAGCACATCACAATCTTATACAAGATACAGCAGGGAAAATTCTAAAGCATTGAACACATCATGTCTTTTTTCCTGGGCATAATATTTCTAAAGGACCTGTTTGACATGGAATTGAACCAGAGTTTGGTAAAAACCAAACAATACAAACATAAAAAAATAAATGAAACAAAAAATAAATAAATCTGAAAAATTTGTTGTGTGTAATAACAATGAAATAACCAAAGAAGAAAGTGCTGAACTACTGAAATGTACTAAATACTTTATATTAAAGACTTCTTTGGTGATGGCAGCTTAAAGGCTAATGTGGAAAATAAAGTCAAATGCATTGGTCCGGTGTAACAGACTCCAACAGAGAGTAAAAATCTTGATGGTTCTGTGGATCTTCTCTATTAAATCTGATCTTTAATTTGGATGTCCCATTGGATTCAAGTCAGGTGATTGGCTGGGCCATTCTACAGCTTGATTTTTTTTTTCTTCTCTGAAAGCATTTGAGAGTTTCCTTGGCTGTGTTTTGGACCTTCGTCTTGCTAAAATGTCCACCCTGGTTTCATCTTCATCATCCTGCTAATGTAGATGTTGGACTGAAACAGCTAATATTGATTAACAATGATGACGGGCAATAGGTTGCTGAAGAACTACTGAGACATTTCAGCTGATGTTTGGGCTTTCACTGTCTTTTTACACCCCCTTTTCTTAATGTGTTCAATACTTTTTTCCTTGCATCATTTTATTTTATTACACATAGATTCATTTGTAAACTAATTAGATTTGTTTTCTTTATATGGAGTTCTTTGGTTGTTATCAACATCCAGTGAAAATTTCATGTCAACGGCACCTTTAGAAATTAGTTTTCTGAGAAAAATTGTGACGTGTTCAATATTTATTTCCCTTATTGTATGATCATTTTAAGAGTGGTCATGGCATTGCAGAGGCACATGTATTTAGTAATAGCTATGTTACACATTTATTCAGTATTAAACTTGAAATGGGATTGGATTTAGAGGCACTTTCTTGCTGTGAGTTTCCTGGAATCATCACGTTTTACTCTCCGCCGTGCCTGGGTGAGATTGCTTTCTTTCCATGGATAATGCCAAGTTTTCATTTGGATTTAATGGGAACAGATCAGTTCCTTTGCCTGATTCTTACTCTGTAAACGTGTATTTTTCTGAATGCTAAAACTTGGTTTTGGTGAGTTTCCCCTTTTTGCTTTTTCATCAGAAATAAATGTCCTGGGTCGTTTCATCTCTGCGATCTGAAAATGTACAGAGATTATCTTCTCCAACAACTCTTTCAAATCACTCTCCTTCTTGCCATATGGAAATTAGTGTGCTCTGCCAGAAATAAGATTGCAAACCTGGTCATCAGGAAATTTACAAAGACGTACAATCAGCTCCCATCACTGTCAGGGAGACCCGGCTGGGCTCTATAGCGGACGTGACTCAGGTTAGCCCTCGGCGTGAGCTCCAAAACGAATGCCTTGGGTGGAATAATGGAATTCACGGAAAACACAATAAAGCCGGGGATCATGCCTGCTGTCTCTCTCTTTCTCTCTGTGCCCCTTTCTCTTCTGCCCACACAACACATTATCATTTATTTCTTCAGTGCTTTCCTCTTCCCTTTTTTTTCTTCTGCATGCATTCCTCTCCTCTTTTGCCATTGCTGTTTTGTAATTATGCAGTCACTTACATATTGTTCTAAAACACAAACTGTATGACTAGTTTTCTTAAAATCAACAAAAATAATATTTATTTCTTCATGGAGTAAAAGTTGTTAGACTAAAACAGCTACTTAGTTACTTTACTTCATTCATTCATTCATTCATGTATTCAGTCATTTTGCTTTGGCTTAGTCTCTATTTAAGAAGTCACCACAGCGGAATGAACCATCAACTATTTCAGCTTACGTTTTACACAGTGGATGCCCTTCCAGCAGTTTCCCAGATATGGGTTGCAGCTAGAAGGGACTAAGCCGAAAAGAAAATTAATGAATAAATGTATTTGTAATACAGTGTTGTCCTTTAGCAGTCAGATAAATTAACTGTACCTTTAATTTGATCTGCTTAAAGAAAACACACATTTTGAATGCATCAAACAAAACTTAAGTACATGCACAGAACAGCATGAGCATTAACAGCAAATAAACGAATGTAAATATTGTCCCACTTGCTTTTTAAGCCCTATGATTGGTCACACACTCAACAGAAAGGGCTGTGATTGGCTGTAACCCTTTGGTGCTGTTCACCAATAAGTGTTATGTAATGTAATGTAATGTAATTGTAATAAAATGTGTATTTATATAGCGCATTTATTGTGTATGGCCATACACCCAAAGCGCTTCACAATCATAAGGGGGGGTCTCTCCACACCACCATCAGTGTGCAGCATCCACTTGGCTGATGCAACGGCAGCCACAGGACAACGGCGCCAGTGCGCTCACCACACACCAGCTATTGGCGGAGTGGAAAGACAGTGATAGAGCCAATTCAGTGGAAGGGGATGATTGGGAGGCCATGATCATAAGGGCTGATAGAGGGACTTCGACCAGGACACCGGGGTTACACCCCTGCTCTTTCACAAGAAGTGCCATGAGATTTTTAATGACCACAGAGAGTCAGGACCTCGGTTTAACGTCTCATCCGAAAGATGGTGCCCACTGACTGTAGTGTCCCCTTCCCTTTTACTGGGGCATTAGGACTCACACAGACCACAGCTTGAGTGCCCCCTGCTGGCCTCACTAACACCACTTCCAACAGCAACCTAGTGTTCCCTAGTGGTCTCCCATCCAGGTACTGACCAGGCTCAGCCCTGCTTGGCTTCAGTGTGTAACCGGTCTTGGGCTGCAGGGTGACATGGCTAGTGACACTGATAAACCACAGCAGCGATCACAGTTGATCCACGTGGTGGAGCAAACTCACTCTGCACACACGCTCGTATCTGGATCACAATTGTTGTAACAGCCGAGAGGAGAGGAAACATGTGCAGAGTTTTCTTTGTTTTTTAAGGAGTTGGAGCCTTTTAATTACTTGCGCTCATTTCTCTCGCCATAGTAAGCTACCACAATATAGCGCATATGAGATAAATGAGATTAGTACATAATAACCAGTTAGGATCTTACTTACTGAACCGATCTTATTACTGAACCGATACCTGGTTGTCCTCATCTGCATCGCGGTGAACCAAAAAAGCAAATACGTAACTTTGACAGCCCTATAAACTCCACACAGAAATACCAACTGGCCCAGCTGGGACTCGAAACAGTAACCTTCTTGCTGTCAGGTGACAGTGCTAACCAGTGAGCCACTGTCCTGCCCCTTTAGTTACTTTATTTCAAGTAAAGAAGTCACTGACGGTGTTACTAAAAGTGAGCAAACCCATTGAAACTCTAAAGTTGACTTAAATATTTTTAAGGCAATTGGTTTCTAAAGAAACTGGTTTACTTGCCTTTTTTAAAAGAACAAAGTCAGCTAGTTATTAATATTTTACTATTATTTTAGTCACATCAACTTTCATTGTGAAGACTTACTGTACAGTCAAAATGTGTTGTTTGTTTAAACTACTTATTTAAAATTAGCTGAAACAACAGGCAGCATGGTTGCGCAGTGGGCAGTACTCTCGCCTCACAGCAAAAAAGGTCGCTGGTTCGAGCCTCGGCTGGGTCAGTTGGCATTTCTGTGTGGAGTTTGCATGTTCTGCCCGTGTTCACGTGGGTTTCCTCTGGGTACTCCAGTTTTCCCCACAGTATGGTATGTATGTGAATGGAAGTGTATGGGTGTTTCCCAATGATGGGTTGCAGCTGGAAGGGCATCTGCTATGTAAAACGTTTTGGATAAGTTGGCGGATCATTCCGCTGTGGCGACCCTGGATTAATAAAGGGATTGAGCCAAAAAGAAAATAATTAAATGAATGAATGCATGAAACAACACAATTCTTGCGTTTTTTTTGGGGATGACTTGATTGTTTTATGCTCAACCCACTTAAATTTGTAAAAATATATAAGTTAACTTAATTCCTTAATGTTGTCTCACAACATGTGGAACCCAGCATTTTTTTACAGTGTAAAAATTCAGCAAAACTTCATCTACACTGTAAATAATACAGGGTTCCATACAATTCATTCATGTTGTTCCGACACAAATCGAGTAGGTTAACTTAACACTTTTAACAAATGTATGTAGCTTGAACATAAAAAAAAATGTTGTTCCATTGAAGTCTCAAGATTTGTGTTGTTTCAACTCGTTTTAAATAAGTAGTTAAAACAATCAAAAAATATATATTTTCTGAGTGTAGTCACACAGGTTTGGAGTAAATGGTGGCAGATTTTCATTTGTGGGTGAACTCAGATTGCAGCATTAGGATGCGCGTGTGTGTTATTATGCAAGCTTTAGTTGAGTTAGAAGATAAGTGGTTTCTGGGGCAGAAAATAAGCAGTATCATGTTTAAGAGGAGAATCACTTATGAAGCACATCAATGTGAGTGGTGCTCAGTGTGTGTAACACTACTGATTGAATAGATTGTTATTGTGATCCTCTCCCATTTGTTTCAGTTTCTGTAAAATTGTTTGTGTGCATGGTACGATACTTTGTGGTTTGAGCTACAAACATTTGTACAGTACAGTATGATCTGCCTATATTAATTTTCCTAGCATTTTCTTAAGGTAAAGTGAGCATATGTTCTTTTTGTCAGCCATTTCACTGGGGAATCCCTTTCGACTTGGAATCAGTCAGATAATGATGGTGGTTTATTTCTTACCAGATGCATAAAGCAACGAGTGCAAAAAAAAAAAAAAAAAAAAAATTCTTTCTATCCCAAATCAAATGCATCTCATGGATCACAATCCATAGAAATCCTAAAGTAGATGTTCTGTCATCATTTAATCTCATTTCATCTCTAAAAAACATGACTTCCATTCACCTACATGGAAACATGTTGACAGTTGTCACTTTAAACACCATAAGGTAAACTGAACACAGAATTGGAAAGAGTCCATACTCAAGTTAAATTATTATTACTTGCCAAAGCATGTAGTGTGAGTAAAAGTATCTGTTTTAAATCCTAAAAGTATAAGTGAAAAGTATCTCTTCTAAAAGTACTTAAGAGTAATGAGAAGTATTACACTGTGAAAATTATTCCACTTTGTACCATGAAAATAAATAATGTAGCTTACATCAGTGCCATTTTATTTTAGAGTGTATCAAGTTTAATTATTGCATGGAATATAATTTAAAATGTGAGATTAATTTGATGTAAGATCACAGCAGGTTGAAATCTATGTAACCTATAAATTGATAAAAGGAGGGGCAAAAATCCAGATCTGATAATGTTAATGCTGATTTACCACCTTTGCACTCTAACAAGCTACAAGTGTCCAGCATTTACTGCTGCACATCAATCTTGTGCAGCACGGATAGAAAAGATGAAGTCTGTGCTTTTATTTGAAAACGTAACATTCTGTAGTGCTTTTAGTTATTATTTAAGGCCATTTGGCAATTTCAGCCATCTTAGTAAGCGTCTTTTATCTTCTCATCAGTGACATGCAGTCTGAACTGTCTCTGTCTTTGCATGTAACTGTTTAGCACTGTTAGACCCTGGAGAAATGTACATTTCACACTGTATATGTTTGTTTCATATATAAAACATCTGTGTCTAGAGGGTGGTTTGTCTGATGCAATTTTTATTTGATTGGGCGGGAATCGTGTCTGATTCCCTATTCTACATAGTTACTCACCGTAGACAAGAACAGATAAAATAGTGACTACAGCTTGAAGTAAAATAGAGCAGTTAAAGCATTAATGCTAAAATTTACTTAAGTAAAACTACATATAAATATATAGTTTAACTATTTAGTGAAATACAATTCCTGATATAAATGACTCACAGTAATTTGAGTACGCAGTGATTACTTCTGGACTATAGAAAAGCAGTTAGATGGCCCTACACTAGTTATTATAAGTATCAAATGAAATTAGATTAAAACATACATTTTAGTACAACACTGCTGTGTTTTATTCCTGAATGAATTTCAATTGAAAAAGTATCAAGTGAGCCACTTAATTAGTTTCTTAATACATCAGCCATTTTAAATAAATGATTTGAATGACTGATTCAATGAATCACTCAATGCTGGGACTGTTTTTATTTTATTTTATTTAGTTTTTAATTTTTATTTAGTTTTTTATTTTATTTTATTTTATGTTATTTTATTTTTGTTATTTTATTTTTTATTTTATTTTTATGTAATGTATGTTTTCTTTTTGTGTAATTTCATTTTATTTGCTTATTTTTTGATTTTATTTTGTTTATTTTATATAAATTTTTATTTTATTGTATTGTATTGTATTTATTTATTTATTTATTTATTTATTTATTATTTTTAAATTATTTATTTATTTATTTTTTGTTTTATTAGTTTAATTTTTAAATAATACATTTTTTTTTAATCACTGACAGGCCTGAACCAGCAATGCAACAGCATGAAAACATTCTCATCAAATCATTACAATATTTATCTAAGCAAAAATGTATTTAATGTGTCAAAATTGCACACCCTGATGACTTGTTTTTATTTATTTTTTTATTTTCCAACAAGTATCAGAGTCTAGATATGCGTTGTAGTGTTGATTTACGGCAAGTGTGATGATTGGTGTTTTCTTGCTGCATTGTTACTCGTCTCTTCACTTTGCTTCTAGACTGCATGATGTCATCGGCATAGCAACTGCTCTCCGCACACATGAATTAGAAGAATTAGTAAGAAGGCAGAAGATATTTTTGTTTACCCTCAGTGAACGTGTGCTGCAGCAGCTTCCTCCTCTATTTGTGTGTGATTGTGTGTGTGTGTTTGCGGGGGTGGACGGCTGGTCTGAAGAAGTTCTGGATTTCAAGAATTGTTTTTTTTTTCTCTGAGGAAAGGCCATCAGTTGAACTAGAATAACCTACTCGCTGCACAGACAATACACCACTCAGCTATTTGTACAACAAAGAGGACACCATGAGAAGATTTATTCAGTGCCAAAAGATCACCGTGCGCGCAAAACACCCTCGCTTTCCACATGCGAGGATGAGACTGACTCTCTCCGAGCTATTTTTGAATGCTTCCCCAGAAATATGAAAGAGAAGGATGACATGTATTAAATAGAAATGGGTGGATGATGTGCTGAGGAAAAGGAGGGGAGGAGGAATATGGGAAGAGGTTTGCTGAAACAAAGGAGACGAGAGACAGTGAAGTATAAAGAGGAAGATATTCATATAGGGTGTGTGTGTGTGCGTGTGTGTATGTGTGTGTGAGGGGAAAAACAGCACCGTAGAGAATATTTAAGTTCGGAGCTCTGTTGAGTCTTTGAGAGCATTTTGTCGAGGGGTTTCCCTGGTCTGTGTCGTTTATCTTTGGAGCGAGCTGTTGAACCATAGAAGGGGCCCATAGAGATTTATATATGCACACGTAAGCAGCTGTGTGAGCCAAGAGCTCTATAGGAACAGTGAATAAAACATTTATTATGTAATTTGACAGTTGCTTATGTTTGTATTCATCTATCATCAGGTATTGGGGTTTAAGATCACTCAGTAATGCTAGTGGAAGTGTAATGCCAATAGTGGAAAATGTAACCATACTTGGGTACCATTACTTGCTTAAAAATGTAGTACAAGTAGAGTAAACATATCTGTTCTAAAGTATGAGTAAAAAGTAGACCTTTTAAAAGTACTTAAGAGTAGTGAGTATTATGCTGTTAAAAGCTGATGCATTTACATGTATTTGGTGGATGTGTGTAAACGTAAAATTCTGTAGTGCGTTTAGTTATTGCTCAGCAGGCACACAACGTCATAAGATATTGATATTAGCTTAGATTTAGGTTTGATGTCAGGTGACCAAAATTCAATGTCTAGCCATTGTCTAAGGACAACCTTATTTTGATCACCAATAACAACGTCAAAGGACATCGATGTTTGGTTGATTTTAGGTTGGGTTAGAAAGTGACCAAAACATCAAGCCAACATAAGTCATATTGACGTCTAAAACTGACATTTATTCGTCAGGTATGGCAACTAAAATCTAGCATCTGCTATACGTAATATTGGTAACGTCAACACAATGTAAAGCTGTAACATCATTAGATGTTGATATTTAATTGATTTTAGGTTGGACGTTGGACATTGATGTCAGCATGACATTGAGTTCTGACATCAACCCGATTTTCATTTCCAAACAAAATGCAACATCCCCACAACATTCAGGTACAACTTCAATCTAACGTTATGTTGACATCTTGTGCCTGCTGAGTCTTTAAGGCCATTTCGGTCATCATACAGTAAACATCTGTCATCTTCTCATCTTCTGACATGCATTTAACAGGCTTTGTGTCAATGTGTGTAAAGATTTTGGACATCTTCTTGGACACTTTAAATGCTTCCAAACAGTTTGCTGCAATAATAGATCACCCATGTCTTGAGGTAGTTCTTTATGATGCTATTTACCCTTTATGTACAATTTGATTGGACAGGAATCACAGCACTGATTTTTCTAATACCCATAGACAAGTAAAAAATAGTGACTGCAGGTTGAAGGAAAGTAGATTAATAAACGTACCGATACTACACAATAAAATGTACTCAAGGGAAAGTAAAAGTACACATTTTTAAAAATACTTAGTAAATTATAATTTCTGAGAAAAGCTACTCAATCTAAATTTAAGTATTTGTAATTTATTACTTTACACCAGTGGCTGGGGCCAATAATGAGGACGTACAATATAGAGTTTTGGGCCAGTTTATGTTTTGCTTGTTGGCTTTGAGTATAGCATTTATTGGTAACATCTTAAAGTGAACTAACATGAATTACTAACATGAACAAACAATTAGTATTACTTTTATTATGTTATTTATTTATCCTAGCATTATTTAATGCAATTTAATTAGTTCAAGTTTCATGTTAACTCACAGTTCATTAAGTAATGTTATCAAGCACAACTTTGGATTTAATAATGTTTTAGTTTATGTTGAGCAATGATTAATAAATGCTTTAAAGGATTATTTATACTTAATGTTAGTAAATACTTCACATTAACCAACATTAATTAATGGAGCATCATTCTAAAGTATTACCCATTCATTTGTTCATTCGTTTATTAAAAATGGTAAATGTAAAATTATTATCCTTTTATAATTAAATGAACAACAAAATACAAATTATTAATTAAATTTATTCATATATATTTTTAGTTATACTATTTTGCATTGCTAAAATGTTTAAGTATTATTATTATTATTATTATTATTATTCTCTTCTTTGGCCTTAGTCCCGAATGGTTGCGGGGTTGCTCTTTGGAACAAGTCTTGCATTTAGACTTATCCATATGATAAAGACTTTTTTACACATTCCGGCCGGCCTGTCGTCTGGGCCTGTCACCCTCATACACTAATACACTCATACACTACGAACAATTTAGCTTACCCAATTCACCTGTAGCATGTCTTTGGACTGTGGGGGAAACCTGGAGCACCCGGAGGAAACTCAAGCGAACGCAGGTAGAACATGCAAACTCCTCACAGAAATGCCAACTGAGCCGAGGTTCGAACCAGCGACCCAGCGACCTTCTTGCTGTGAGGCGACATCACTGCACCACTGCTTCGCCCAATAATAATAATAATAATTATTAATAGTATAATAATAATAATAATAATAATAATAATAATAATAATAATAATAATAATAATAATAATAATAATAATAATTATTATTATTATTATTATTATTATTATACTTATAATAGTAATGTTATTAATAATAATTATAAATATTATAATACTAATAATACTAACACTGCTACTACTACTACTACTAATAATAATAATAATATTTTTTATTATTATTTTTATGATTATTTAAAATAAATCAACAAATACCAAGATAAGTACATTATTACTGGCCTCATGCCTGTAATATATATTTATTTTTAATTATTCAAAAACTAGCAATTGTAGCCTATACAGTACAAGCAGAAAACATCATGTTGATTAGTGTAAATGCACAAGGCAGAATATTTTTAAAATGAGATTTCAGTATCCTTTGTCTTTCTCGCAGTTTGTGTTCATCATATGCTTCCATTAAGTCATAAAATTATAAAGCATTAGGGCATGGTCATAGTATCTCCGTCTGAGACAATGTCCTCCCTCAGACCCTTAATGCAAAATGGAAGCGCACAGATTCTCCTCTTGTCCTCATTCTGACAGTATTGTTTATGGATGTGTTGTGTGTTACCATTAACTTTGAATTGGCAGGAGCTGTAGTGCTCTATAACCCAAATGTAAAATACAAGCAGATCAGAGATGAGCTAATACATTAGCACTTGGCTCTGAATAATATTCCGCACGACAGTAAATGCTTTCCACTGCGGCTTAATTAACATTCCCTGCATTGTCAGAGTGCAAGTACTTTGGCTGGAGGGAATCCCTCACTTAAGAGCTTTGACAAATGTCCTCTCTGGCTGAGAAAACCCAGGAGTCTTTCGCTCACAGTTGACCTTGAAGAAGTAATGGTGTCTGGGTTCATATGGCCACTGGTGTCTCAAGCCTATCATCTCTACTCAAGACCTGACAAATAGCCTTTATATCCAAATACTTACGTTTAAAATACTTTTTCAGCAGCACACTGTAAGCAAACATATCATCATATAACTACTCTAAATATGTGCCTTATGATAACAAAAGCACATAGCGAAAACAACAACAGAAGTTAGTAAAACATCTGAACATGCCAACATTACTATTTTTGCATGTGTTCTGCAATTCACACTCCAGTCAAATCAGGCAGTGATTATGTATATAGAATTTTGTGCAATAGATTACTTTAAAGCAAACAGCTATTTACAGTGCTATAGAAGAAATCAGGGATAAATATAACTTTAGTTCCTGCCAATAGTCAGTTGTTGGCAAACATCAGGCCACCTGTAGCATGGCTGGGTTCAGGTTGGGTTGGTGTCATGGTCATCTGTGAAAGAGATTGTTCGAAAACTATTTAAGGTGCAACAGCAAAAAAGCTGTTCTACTCTCTTACCTGGAGATATCAATGTCTAATAAACTACAGTATGATAAAGTACATATGATTGTGTTCTAAGAGATCATGTGATGATAAAAATTTGTGTGAAAGGACAAACAAAGCTGCTGAACACATTGTTAAACATCTAAAATGTTGTTTCGGTTCTCAAAAAATGCCCTAAACATTTCAATATTAATGTTATTATATTATTACTTACCTCAAGAATTGTCAAGAGCATCTGTGCTCTGCGTCTCACACCTTCAAAAGCCAACCCACGTTAATTGCATGTCAGCATTGTCTTCTGAGTCACAAGTCATTAATTAAATAAGTATAAGATTCACTCAGCTTCTCCTACCGCAGTAAATTCCATTTTTATTGTTGAATCTTGGCGCCAGATAATCAGGAAGTGAAGATTTTGTTCTCTTTGACTCATTGGATGGAAACGGTTCTTTATTCGCAAAACTTTTATGCTGTGTTCTAGTTTTGTGCATAAAGTTAATTTGCATTTTTGAGTGGAAAGTCAGAATTATTAGCCTCCCTGTTTATTTTTCTCCCCAATTTCTGTTTAACACATTTCTGAACATAATAGTTGTACTGACTCATTTCTAATAACTAATTTATTTTATCTTTGCCATGATGATAGAATATATTATTTGACTAGATATTTTTCAAAACACTTCTATACAGCTTAAAGTGACATTTAACAGGCTTAACTAGGTTAATTAGGTTTAATAGGCAGGTTAGGGTAATTAGACAAGTTAATGTATAAGGATAGTTGTTCTGTAGAATATTGATAAACAAATTAGCTCAAAGAGGCTATTAATTTTGTCCTTAAAATTGTGTTTAAAAAATTAAAAACTGCTTTTGTTCTTGCCGAAATAAAACAAAAGCAACATTTTCCAGAAGAAAAAAATATTATCAGACATTACTGTGAAAATTTCCTTGTTCAGTTAAAAAATAATTTGGGTAAAATTTAAAAAAAGGAAAAAAAAGAAGAAAAAAATCAAAGGGGGGGCTTATAATTCTGACTTCAACTGTAGGTGTGGAATCTTAGTTGGCATCTGTAGTCTTTTTGGTGTGCTCTAGCATAGCTTTTTTAGGCAAGACAGGAGGCGTAGGCACAGGCTAGGGTTGGGTCGATAGATGATGCCAATGTCCATCTTCGATGGCTAATAGACATCACAATGCTGAGCTGACATCGTGATCCTTCACCCCACCCCCGTCGCAGCGGCAACCCACTCATGAAAAATACACATGGCCCCGTTTACACTAATACGTCTTTGTTTTAAAATGACATTTTAGAACGAAAACGATCCACGGCCACACTGGCGTTTCATCTAGCATTTTTGAACAGCTCTCTATCTACACTATATTGCTAAAAACGCACATCTCGTGACCACACACATACACAAACACACATACACACACAGGCATGAGCTGCAGCATACGCGCACGTCTGAGCTCCAGGCAGTCAGCGCAGCCGGTGCTTTGAGCACAAAACTATAGAGAGCAGTGCACTCAGACAGTTTATCAAGGATGTATTACTGGATCGCATCTCACTATAGTTATTAAACATGATAACGACTCTTATGTCTTTTGAATCTATAACGTATCCCATCGTCAGTACACTGATTCAATCTTTCGCTCTCATGCTTGTACTTTGAAAATTTAGCGAAAACCTCAGATACTGTTGGTTGGCTTCTGTTGGTTGTGCACCTTTTTTACTAACCAAGTTGGTTGACACCTTTATAACAACACAGATCACTCTGCCTATTCATGCCAGAGTCCTGCGGAAAAAAGGGATTGACAGGTGGCAATTTGTGTGTTACTTATCTTTATTTATTTGTGATTTGGTTATGGGTAAATCAAAGACCCTGCGGGTCAGATAGTTAATAGAAATGGTGGGCTACAAATAATTAATTCACCGCTGCCTACAATGATGATGCTATCGTCAATCGTGATATTTTACATTAGACATCGTACGATGCCAAATTGGTCGACATTGCCCAACTTTACCTCAAACCAAACCTGCTTATTACCGTGTCCCCACAAAAACAATGGTTATTCAAGAGTTTGTTTTTAGTGAAGTTTTTCTTTGACACGTTTTTGTTTTTAAATTCCTGAAACATAAAAATCTATTTGGTTTTGGCTTCATTTTGAATAAAATATTGTAACAAAAGTAGCTAGATTGTCATCAATACACTATTTTGTTCGTTAGGTTAAGAAATGTACAGTCAACTCTGGTGAAAAAATGCTTAGAAGCCAAGAAAATATGTAGAATATATTTTTCCTCCACTAATAATAGATTCATCTCACTACACAGAATAACCCTTTGAATGACTTATTTACTCAATCTAAGATCAATGACACACTGACTCGCTGTTGATGCTGTATTCACATTTATCAAATGCAAGCTCCTTATTGCATTATTACTTTAGATTTAAATATTTTTATGCAAAGCACATGCTGAGTAACACAAGTGAAGGACTAGCTGAGGATTTGTGTGTATGGACTTGTGTGAGTTGGCTGTTTGTGCACACTCAGACTTCCTAAGATCACCAAGTAAGGATGAGTCAAGGCTTATATGGACACACACCATGCTGTGACATCAAACTGGAAATGTAATATTCATCTGCATATGCCTTTTTAAGGTTTTCTTTTTTTTTCGTTATAAGTTGTCAATTTAGTGTGAGCTAAGTTGTTTATCCTGATAAAGAGCATTTTTTGCAAAATCAGAATTGCAGCATTTTAAGCTTTTGCTAACCTTTTGGTTATTTCTGTCTTCCCCCCTTAGGACTTTGATGATTTCATCTTTGCTTTTTTTGCCGTGGAGATGGTAATCAAGATGGTTGCACTGGGTATCTTTGGGAAAAAGTGTTACCTTGGAGACACCTGGAATCGGCTAGACTTCTTCATTGTGTTGGCTGGGTAAGTTCTGAAATCACTTCCCTCAAACTTTTACCTTTTTTTTTCCAAGTAAAAGCTGGGATTTATATAAACTGTGTAATATATAAGAATGTGTGTCATGAAACACAAATGGAGTATTTGATTTATGATTGTAGCTTCTCTCTTTTATATTGAAAGTTCAAATTTACATTTAAAATACATGAATACATTTGTAGAATTTCAATAGTTAACTCGGATTTTTTTTATATGTTTGATTTCAGTAAATTATGAAACTGTTATCATATGGAGCAATACATAACAACAATTTTCCTTTGATTTTTCACAAAAAGGGGATAGAACACAAATTTAGATCAACATCAGAGCTTTTTAAAGGTGCAATAGGAGATCTTGGAAAATGAAAACTTTAGCCTGACAGTAGAGGTCTGCGTGGGACTGATTTTTTTGTTCCTCTTCCACCTGCTCCCACAAGGTTTTATTCAGCA
Organism: Danio rerio; assembly: GCF_052040795.2. Lineage (NCBI taxonomy): Eukaryota > Metazoa > Chordata > Actinopteri > Cypriniformes > Danionidae > Danio > Danio rerio. Next base: position 30,161,784 of record NC_141032.1, read on the forward strand.
CCCAACCCAAGGTTTTATCCTGCTGTATATTCAGCCATTGATTACCCGCTGCCAGTTAGAATAATTTTTTTATCTGACCCGACTATTTCCGTTGAATTTAGATCTGGTTTCCAAAATCTCACGTTTAATTTGGGTACTACCAAAAGAGTGAAATAAAACTGTAGGTTGTGCAAGGATTGTAGACTAAATGTCAGTTTTGTTTGCTCTTTTGTGATAAAACATGAGTGACCTTAGGTTCCAGTCTTGTGACTGCTAAAAGGTAAAATTTGAGGTATTATCACAAATCACATATTTCATTTTCGTCTATGATGAACGAAAAAGACTCCCATATATCAGACTTGCCTAATGTGGGTTTCCTAACAGTAAACCGACCATTTTCTAATGCAAGCTGAAGGACAGCACATCTATACTTTGCTCTGCCGTAGTAAAGCGCACTCTGAGGATTGTTATGCAGGCACAGACTGTGTAAAAAAAGCATGTGCAGATAACACTGGTCATGCATTCAGCATGTGTAACAGTGGTATATGTACAGAGTATTATTCATGTTATTTATTAAATTACCCAATAAATTGTATTTTTAAATGTCTACCCCTACCCCAACCCCAACCGTCACTGTGCTGTAAAAATATTAATTATTGTTATACAATGCATACCTGTCAACTAGGGATATGAAAATAGGGGTTCTTATGCTTTATATTTCTTTTTATGCTCATTTAAGACAAAATTTGTTGTGTTTTAAAGAAAAACCATTAAATCGGCATCTTTAGATGTTATTATTATTATTATTATTATTATTATTATTATTATTATTATTATTATTATTATTATTATTATTATATGTATACATGTCTGTCCAAACACCAAAACCTAGATTGTCCACTTTCTTTCCGCTTCAAATCACATCCATTTGGGAAACACCGCTACATTGAGGATTGCATTGGAGGGGCAACGGAGCCATGGAAAAGAAGGAAATCCTGCCGTTTTTATATTTATAAGTGTTTTCAAGTAAATAAAATATTCTAAATAAAATGAAAGCACAGAACAGATTCACATTTAAGCCCTTTAATGTTTATTGCCACCTTTCATAGAAAGATTGAAAATTCAGGACAAAATACGGAAAAAAATCTTTACTGGATAAGAGTGGGATAGAATTGTAAAAAACGAGAGAATGCCAGGAAAAACAGAACAGTTGACAGGTATGCAGAGTGTCACAAAAAGTGATGTCATATTGATGTGCGCACTGTATCTGCAGCTGTATCCTATCTAGACTTTACTATGTTTGCCTGCCATTCTCTGTAATGGTTGCTATACTGTAAGTATGCATTTTGGAAAAATGCTTAAAAAATTATCGATACATTCTGAGCAAAAATACTTTTATTTCGTTTTGCTCATGGCTGTTTTTCATTAAATTCCATTATAATGGCATTTTTTGATTGCAAAACCGTGACACCAGCTAATCATGCTTTCTTGATTATTGCTGTTTTTCACTTTTGGGAACAGTACACAAAGGTTAAAGTCAATTGTATTTTTAATAACAGAGTTGGTTCTTCCGGTTATCATACTATTCTTCTGAATTCCATTACACTGGGTTAGCAGCAGGAATTATATTCTTCTGTGGTTCTTTGTAAGTGTCAAAATAATTTTGGTTACTTTGTACAGTCTGTATATATGTGTGCATCCCAAGTCTTCTAAAATAGTGTACACAGTTGTGAGGCACTTTAGTGTGATCAATGAAGATGGCTTTGTAAACACCATAAAACAATGTGACTGGTATTGAATACACACGGTTAGCTGTGAAAATGTGCACCCTGGGAAATATAGTAAAGAAATGAATCCAGATCCTCAACTATTTTTCAGAGGTCACTAAGGTTAGGAAAGACAATCCCCATAGTGGGAGAAAGATTTGCGGTTTGTTAACCATAATACAAACACTCATGCTCACAAATGCTTATGTGTTCACATCCTCATGCACATAAATTGCGTTCATTATCAACTTTGCTGGCTTCGTGCTTTCCAAGAAACACAACAACTTCCATTTTTGCTTTTGAAGCTTGTCAGTCCTGACTCAGTGACAGCATGTGGTTTTTTTTGCCAGATTTACTACCTCTGACCTAACCTCAAGTGTCTTGTTGGTAATCTCATAGGATTATTTGTTGAGATGGAAATCAGCCCAGCATATGGAGCGTATGGAAGCACATTCAGGAGGCATTAGCCAAAGTGTGTACACAAGATAACCATAGAAGAGTGACAGACTGCTGGCTTGTTCCTCCGTTGGCTTAAAATGTAGTCTCCCCCCGGGTGTTTGATAGTTCTCCAGATGCAGTGCTTACCATCAAAACATGCAGTAATTTGTGATGGAGAGTATCATCTTACACATGCTAAGCAGTCTGATCGCTTGTGAAACTGTCTGAAGAATCTGAATCTTCTGAAATGTTTGGCTATTGCCTTTACAAAAATGTAACATGATATAGACAGTTTATGCCAAGTTGTGTACAGGTATGTGTATGGTTTTTTTGCTGATGTGTACCTCTGTTCTAAAATGATTTGCCATATTAAACTTATAGTATTGTGGTACAAATCTAAAAACATCATGCTACCATAGCACTGTGTTAAAAGAATATGCTAACACTTAAGAATAAGCTTGTGTTAGCTAATGTTAATATGGGTGTTGTTACAAACTGTCTGGCTCTAAACAGTCTGCAACATACACTAAAAAAAATTATTTATTTTTTGCTCGTTCAAACTAATTTAAAATGAGCTTGAAACAACACAATTCTTGAGATTTCATTAGGACAACTTCATCTTTTTTATGTTCAATCTACATAAATTTGTCGAAAGTGTTAAATTAACTTGATTAATTTGTGTAAGGACAACATGAATGACTTGTGTGGAATTCATTCATGAATTCATTCATTCACTCCTGCATTTTTTTACTGTGTAAACAATGAGAATGTGGAAGTCCACAATAATCAAATAATAAAAGAAAAGAGAATAAAAAAAAAGTAATTTAAACAAGCATGAAATTCAAAGTAAGTAATCTTTCAAACAAACAAAAAGTCTGGTGCTGGTGGAGACTGATCAGACAGCTCAAGCCAAAAACGCAAGCTTCTCCTGATGGAACAATAGAGGGATCCTTTTATCATGCACTCGGCAACACGAAACACCTGCACTCCAACCTACGCACATAAGGGAACAAGTGACCTCAAGACAAGAGCACCATCTAGTGGACATCCCAGCACCAGCAAAAGAAAAGAAAACGAACCCATAACAGTTTATTTAGCCAACACAGGCTAATTGTGGACTCTTACCACGTCTACACTTCTGGAGAGCGTGACTTTTGTAGCCAGTGGTACGCTTTAGCTGCATTTCGTCTTTAAAACAAACGCTACAGGCTGGTATGAGGTCACTGATGGCTTCTATTTAATTTAGCACAACCGATTGACCACTTACCTCCGTACAGTCTGCTTTTTACCAGTTTGCTCAGTAGCTTGCTGCATTCGTCAGGAAACTTGGGATGCGGATCGAGGTTAACCGCGTCAACGGGGTCGAGTTCGGGGAATAACGGTTCTAGAAACCAGGTAAAACAAAAGCAAAAAATAAATGAATAACATGCTGAAAAGGTGGTGAAATTACTTTCTATATTGCTTTTGAAAACACTATCGGTTTCGGGAAGGTAGTGAGTGGGTCAGTCGATCAATTAATTTAGTCAACAACAGGCCGGCCTGCTTGGCTGAAATGTATATTGCGCCTCTGGTGGATTTATGCAAGAAGGCCCAAAAGGAATTTGTGATCATCAAAAAGTGTAAACAGCGGCCTCCGGTAGATTTGTAAAAACAAATACTGCAAGCAGACATACCACATATTTCACTGTCTGCAGAAATGTACACCTGGGTACATATCCACGATGAGCTTTGGTTGTATTTAGTACATAAGCAAATAAATGAACAATACATTTAGTTAATGGAAATAAAGTTGTTGATGGTTACTCACAATGCATTGACTTATTTTAAGAAGCATACATTTGGATTTTAATTATGCATTAGTAATTGTTGCTGTACAAGTATTGTTCATGATTAGTTCGTGTTAGATAATCCATTAACCAGCATTAACTAATGCAACTTTATCGTAAAGTGTGACCAAAAATATTAGCATAATATTAAGGGTTATGCATAAAAAGTAAATTCTTCGAGTTTATCTTGAACTTTAGATGTTTACTGCAGCTATGTTTACATATGAAAAAGGTGTTTTCGTATTCTCAGTGTAACAAAATGACACTCACAGGACAAAAACACATAAAAATATAAATAGATATACTTATTCTATGTAATACTTACTCTCAGATACATTGTAAAGGAATAAAAGTGTTGTTTTTTCTCTTTTGTGTCAGCTCGATATTGTTGAGTACTTGAATTTGAAGGGATAGTTTCCCCAGAATTAAATGTATTCACATTTACAGTGGTCCCTCGCTATAACGCGGTTCACCTTGCGGTGCAACAGTTCATTGTGTTCTGTATCTTGATTGGCTGTAGATCAGTGACTGCAGGAAAAAGAACATTACACTGTATGCCAACATTGTCCACACAAAAGCAAAAAGCTTAATGAACCTTTTGTGTCTGACAACAGGTTTTGATCTTTGCTTTCATTCTATAATACTGAACATATTTTTCAACAAAAGTTTGAACTTTGATAGTGTTAAAACGAGAGAAAAGTGTAAAAATATTAATGCCTGTCTGAGAAAAGTGTATCAAGTGTGTAGTATGGGGTTTTACAGCCTCAAAACATCTATAATAATTGCAAAAAATAAAGCTGCCTACTTCGCGGATTTCGCCTATTGTGGGTTCGTTTTAGAACAGAACTCCCGCGATTAACAAGAAACCATTGTATTCCTTCTAGTTATCTTATTTAAAACACCATCATTTTGTGTCTTTTGAACATGAAAGAAAATATTTTGAAGAAAATTGCAGGTTCAAAGCCCCATGATCCTCTGAGGTGGATCCCCTTGTTCATTGCTGCACTATGGTGTTTGTTTGTAAGTACAAAGCTACATGTTTTGTGCTTTGGCAAACTTGGCAACTAAAAGTAATATAAAAAGACCAATTCATTATGAACCAGAGAACTTGGAGGCATGGTTTATATGAACCATTTGTTTCAGTTTAAAGGTTAACATTTTAATGCCTTTTTTTACTTTTGGAGAACATTCTGATGCAGTAAATCACAAGTTTAAACTTACTACGGCCTTTTTACCAAGTTAATAAATTGGTGTTGGTTGTTTAACTCGATTGCTCAGTTTCCAAAAGCCCTTTCTCTCACTTTCTGTTTTGCTGAATCTCCTGTCCTCATCTGAGGTGAGCCAGAGATCTTCTCGAAGTCTAAAATTTGTTGGCTGCTGTGCTCTAAGATTATATGTCTTTGTGTGTCTCATCTGTGGAGACACTGAGACGATCGTTTTTGCTTCTCAATCTTTCAAAGCCAACCCTCGGAGAATGCAGACCCTTAATACACCCCTCCAAGGCAAGGTATCAGGTTTTAGACACCCGCAGCGGTTTGGCAACTTCTGCTGAATCACTTTTAAATTAGTCTGCCCTCTTCTCATTCACACACACATACAGCGTTAAATACACAAAACTTCCAAAATCCGCAGGGGCTCTGCAGGAATTGTGACAGTGTCTTCAGAGATTGTTTTGGGGCTGTTAAATGCTCTCTGAGACAGAAAAGCTTTCACAGTTTTAACAAAAGTTTGGATATAAAGGCATTTTTAGAATTTCTTTTAGCATGCTTTGCCATAACCTTGATGGAAGTGAGTTTTACGAGTTTTTCCATAATGCTCTACCAAATGTTGCATACTTTGAAAAGGAACCAATATGTTATTATTTTAAGCATTATTCTCTCATGCAGTTTCTCTCTACTACTGCTTCACACAAAACTATCGTGTCTCACAGGCATGCGCCAACTTTTGCTAGACAGGAAACAGACGCAAGACAAATTTGATCTTTTATTTTTGCTTAAATAGTTCTCTCTTACTTGAAAACCTGGTGTGTTACTCTTATTATTTTTCATTAGTTTCTCTAATGATATGCTGGATGTTATGTTTAGTCTGGAAGCTTCACCATCAAGTCCAGGCCAAATTGTTTTCTCTTTCCTATTCCACTTTGCACTAATTCTCATCTACTTCCACATGCTATTCTAGTCCACATTTACTTCTGCTTTCACCTCCTTTTCTTTTCCACATTCTGATCCTTTTTCGTTTATTACCTTTTTCTTTTTACCAGCTTACACAATGAGATCCATTTCAAGGTGTCATCCTTTTCCACTCTTTCATACACTTCTACTTTCACATCCTTCTCTTCTCTTCTCTTCTCTTCTCTTCTCTTCTCTTCTCTTCTCTTCTCTTCTCTTCTCTTCTCTTCTCTTCTCTTCTCTTCTCCTCTTCTTGTTTCCTCTTGTCTCTTCTCATCTTGTCGTGTGTTGTCTTGTCTTCTTGTCTTGTCTTGTCTTCTCTATTCTCGTCTCATCTCATCTCTTCTTGTCTCCTCTTTTCTTGTCTTGTCTTGCTGTGTTGTCTTCTCGTCTCATCTCTTGTCTTCTTGTCTTGTCTTGTCTTGTCTTGTCTTCTTGTCTTGTCTTGTCTTGTCTTCTCTTCTCTTCTCTTCTCTTCTCTTCTCTTCTCTTCTCTTCTCTTCTCTTCTCTTCTCTTCTCTTGTCTCATCTCGTCTTGTCCTGTCTCTTGTCTTGTCTCATGTCTTCTCTTATCTTTCCTTGTCTTCCCTTCTCTTGTTTTATCATCTCATCTTCTCTTGTCTCATCTCTTCTTTCTTCTCGTCTCATCTCAACTCGTCTTGTTTAGTCTTTTCTTGTCTTCTCTTCTCTTGTCTCCTATTTTCTTTTAGTCTCTTTTCTTCTTGTCTCGTTTCTTCTCTTCTCTTCTCTTGTTTTGTCTTGTCTTCTCTTCTCGTGTCATCTTGTCTTGTCTTTTGTCTTTTCATCTTGTCTTTTCTCTTCTGTTCTCGTCTCATCTCTTCCAGTCTCCTCTGGTCTTCTCATGTCTCGTCTCGTATAATCTCATCTCTTCTCTTTTCCACTCCTTTGTTCACATACAGTTTATATAAGAAATAACCATCTTATATATTTCATCTTCTCTTTCTCTTTCTTACCTTTATCCACATCTACCTGCTTTTCTATCCTCCCCTTTCTTTAATATTCTCGTCATTTATTTTCTATTTTCCTTGTTAATTTCAACATGCTCAACCAGTTTCCCATTCTCTGTTCTCACACTTTCTCCTATTTTAACCTTCTCGTTCACCCATCTATCTTATTCACATTCACTGTTACTTCCACCTTACTTCACATTTACGTCCTGGTTCTTTTTCTTTTCCTTTTCTCTTCCTATTTCCTCCTCCCCTTCCCCACTATGGTGTTTCTTTGACCTGGGAGTTTCCTAATGTAGAGTTGACAGTTTGCCTGGAAGCATTGCAAGTCTCTAAACTTCTCTGAAAATCTCTCATCTTAGGTTAAACCAAGCAAGCATTATGTGGATGAGTGACATAATACTAATAGTTTTTTTAAAAAGGGTTATTTGAAGTTTTTTTCTAACATTTTTGTGTTACAATATTTTTTATTTATCCTCTAGTGGCCTTTTTTAGATGAATGTATTGGTGAGAAAATGTTAATAATTGACTACCTTCCAGGTTGTTAGACCTGACATGTATTCTGTTTCATGTAGACAGCTGTCAGTTTCTGGTCAAGTCAATAGTACTAAGGCTAGCACACCCTGTCAGCATAATTGCCATCATTCATGTCAAGAAAGCTGACAGTTACTGCCTTCACTGTGACTGTCACCAGAACATGCTCTGTCGGACCTCTTTAGCCACCACACAAAACCTTCAGCCACAACTAAAGCTAACTTCACTTTCTAACTAGCAACCAAAACATAATTTAGAGCCAAGTCTTCTTATAATTAAACCCCAGAAAAAGCTCCTGATTGGGCCATGACCCGAATCCGCTGTGCTAATGGAGTCTACAAAGGTCTGAATAAGGATTCCATGCTTAGGTACAAGAGTTTAAGGAATGCCATTTGGCCAGGAGGCTGTTGATGACACTGGACAGCATCCAGCACTTTCATCTTAGGAGTTCTTCATCTCATATATGTATATGCCATTAAGCAGTCATTCACAGGTAGTGGCAGATGGCTGAATCCTTCCCACACATTCATCAGGTTGAGAGTCATTTGCTAACTTAAAGGCAAAGTAAAGGACAGTAAAGTAAAATACTTGTTTTTACTGGACTTCTTATTGATGAAATAGTACTAATGCAATAATACATCCTAAATATAATGTACTTGCTTACTGTCCATGTAATATTTAATTATTTATTTATTTAGTAAATTTTAAAAGCTTTGATTCAAGCCTCATTCACACTAGCAGCAACTTTATAGCTGCCTGTCACTCTGGGTGGCGAAAACGCAGGTCTGAGCACAGAGAATGCAACCAGCCTCTGAGCGAGCTGACAGAGGATCACGTGAGCTCTACTGGTGCTCCTATAGGCTGTCACATAAGAAATTCGCTCTTCATCTGCATAAAGTTGAAGGATTCTTATCTTTATCGTGTCGCTCGACATGCCCACCTCGCTCGTGGAAACGGAGGTCGCTGGAAGTCGCTCACTCGCCATTAATATGCTTGTCGCTTTGCCGCTGCAAACCATTTGTAGTGGAAAATGAGGCTTCAGTATACCTCAATTTTATGGCTCAGAAGAATTTCAACAGTAGCCCCTTTTCCACACACAAAAAAAAGCACATGTTGTAAATTTGAAACAACTGAATTTGAGTAAATTTCAGGTTTTTATTTTTTGAAAGAATTATTTTACAATATTTAATTGGCAGTTCATAACACTGTGGTGTCCAAAGCCGACGATTATTTAGTGAGATTGAATGTATTCCATTGGATTATCTTTTAATTATATTTATTTAAATCCCAACATCGTTGGTACTAATGGTACGGTGCAGTTCTGGTCGGTTCGGGTCACCTTTCTCAGGCTTGCGTTTCCACTAAGGGTACCCTTTTGGTAGATGTGGTGTATGACAGAAAGTTTCAGTCAACGTCATTTTTGCTCGAGAAAATTTCTACTGTAAAGTTTTACAGGTCGCTCACATATCATATGAGAAGCATTTCTCACAAAACAGACGCTTTATACACATAAATACTTCTGTATAAATGTTTATTACTAACTTTTCTACGAGCAGGATTTGATTGTAACTGCAGATCAATGACGAAATAGCTTACTGTAATGTCTTTAATTATATTAAATAAGTACATAAATAAATGCAACATATATGAACACATACAGCCCCTTACAGTCTCTGATGTGTTACCACCTACAGAAGAACTACACACAGCATACATTTAGTCATTATTTAGGTTCAAAAACAACACAAAACATAGCACGCAGTCAGTGAAAACCTCTCATCTGTGTCTGTAATCTTCAGCAGCACATGTAGCCTCTGTTAGAGAGTCATTCTATCATTCTGAGTTCATAATAGTCTAAAAGATGATGATAATGGTTAAACATGGCAGTTTGTTCACATTTGCTGAAAAAATAATGTGATTTTTTTTTTCTAGCTTCTTTTTTTCACGCTTCACTTTCGCGTTTGTCAGTTTCTGACAGGATTGGGTTTCAAAAGTACTTTGACAATCAAGTGCACGTTATTATCATGAGCTCAAGAAGTTTGTTATTTCAGATATAGACGTGCTGCGAGCACAAGCAAGAAAGCAAAACCGCTTGCGCAATGAAGAAAGAGAAACAGCTCGCGCTTCAGACTGGCTCATAAAAAACTAAGTTGCACAGAGTAAATCTGCTCTTCTTTTTGGGATTCTGGATGTTCATCAAGACGACGATAAGGCACATTATTATATGTTTATATATTTACGCTGTAAAAGATCTCTCAGCAGTGTATTTTAAACATGGCGCCTTTTTTGTTTTCATTCTGGCTTGTTGCGTAAATGAATGACGGATCTCTGTAAACCAATAGCGTTCAGCTGCGCATCTAGCTCTGCCTTTTGGTACCCTTTCTTGTGTTTGGTATCCTTTCGAAAGGGTGCCGAAAAACTGGTACGGTTCGGTACGTCTTTTGACAGTGGAAATGGCCTTAAAAGCTTACCAAATCGTACCGTACCGCTACGTTTCTATCCTGCTTTTTTATGCGCATTTTGGATATGCGCATGAAAAAAAACTGTTGATGGAAACGCCAAGATGCACATAAATTTAGAAAATGCGCATACAAAACATATGCACATAACTGAGTAGGATACATTTTTTATTCGATGAGAAAAGATGTGCATAAACTATGATGGAAACACTTTTACTGAACAAATTCCAGTATGCGCATAAAGTCATGTCAGATTTTTTTTATTTTGTTGTAAGAGATCATGTGATGAAAAAATGTGTGAATCGGCAAAACTAGCTGCTGATCACACGGTAAAACATCTGAAATGTTGTTTTGGTAATTCTAAAATACCTCAACCAATTCAGTATTAGTGATATTATATAATCAATTTTCTCCAGAATCAAAAGAGTAAACGCCAAAGCGCGTTTACTTTGTGTCAGGATTGGCTTCTGAGTCATTTATTAAATGAAGAACAGATCCACGCAGCTTCTCCAACTACAACAAATTCTGTTTTTACTGTTGATATTTGGTGCCAATTAATCAGGAAGGGATGATTTTGTTCACTTTGACCCATTGAATGGAAACTGCTTTATTCGCATGTCTTTTATGCGATTTTACATTTTGCGCTTAAAGTCAATTCGTATTTTTGAAGCTAATGTTGGCTACATCTACAGTACTGGTTCCTTTTCAATATGACATAGTTTTTTTCTCAGCTTCTATGATATGAAAGACTAGTTTTCATACAGTAGGTGCTTTAGTTCTCTTTTGCTTTTAATTGCACAACCTGCATTACATCTCTGTTATCGTGAAACGCATAGCATTGAATCCATACTGTAGTTTCGATTAATCCTCCAGTTGCATGCAATGCTTCATGCTGTTCCCAGTGGGAGTGCAAATACAACCAGAAAAAGTCTGGTGGGAATTAGTTCCTGTACCTTTCTGGCAAGTTCGTATAACTACCTGTTGTGAAAGCTCCTAAATGCTCAAATTTAAGTCTACCATTGTTAACTGTATGGTTTATTTGTTAGAGAAAGCACCAGGTAGCAATGGGGATCACATTCCATCAGCTTTATGACTGGTCAGATGGCTTGTAAATCAAACCCATAGCAGAGGGTCAACTCTTAATCAAAAAGCTGTCCTCATTTAGTCAAGGAAAGGAGAGCCCAAATGTCCAGCACTGCTTTTGATTTAATGATGCCGCTTCGACTGTTTCCAGACCTTCTGCTGACACACATAATGTGCAATCCTAGACCTTGTCGATAGGACAAGACAAGGACAGACCATTACAAACAAAGGTTATCAAACGTTTCCTCAAGGAAAAAGCCAGTTACGGGTCTCCCTCATTCATTTATTTTCGACCCATCAGAGGACTGCTCTTTAGCTGAGGCACACAGAGCAAATCTGGTTTTCTCTTCATCCACTCCAGTTATACCTGTGCATTAGCTTCCATTATGATTATTATTCTGTAAAGCTACTGTGGGGCTTCAGAGTAGGTCAGTGTTGACATGGTGTACTGTATATAGAATCAAGAAGAAAAATAAAGAAGAAAGACCGAAAGGAAGGCAGTATTTCTCTTAAAAACAGTGGGAAAGGAAGTACAACACTCTCAGACATTTTCACTTTGGTTCTGGAACCTAAAAAGCCATTTGGTTTGCTTTTTCTTGGCTTAGGTGTTGAGGTATTGTTTAGAAGAACACTTATTTGAAAAGGAGAAAGGAACATGTCATTTCTCTGTTGTGAATTTGAGGCTAGGGGCAGATTATCCTGTTCCGACCGTAGTAAATCAATCAGTCCCGTCCCATAAAAACAGAAGAGCACCCCTGACAGCAATTGTGTCTGAGAGCTTGTTGAGAGAGAAATAAATACAAAACTACAAGACAGATATCTAAAACTGAAGTGAAGTATTGTGTTTGTATCTATCTGTCTGTCTCTGTGTATGGCCTAGACAAGATCCATAAATTCAAAATGAAAATTTCATAGCTTTTGATCTATAATGTTAATATTGTGAGTGAGTTCAAAATGAAAACTAACAACGCGCAGAGCTTGAAATTAACACCCGCCAACCTGCCAAATGCAGGTAGATTTCAGCTGTGGCGGGTAAGACAGCTGCTCCCACTAGCCACTTTGGCTGGTTTAAAAATTTTTAAATTGTATTTTTCTAAAAAGGGAAGTGTTCAACAATAAAGATGCACCAATATTTGGGCAAATGTGATCTTAGAATCAAGAAGCAGCACGACTGGCAAAAATTATTGTGGCCTGTCAAGCAAAAGAAACAAGTGTATACCGAATGAGAGGATGAACACTCTCAACACAGGGGATGTGATGTGCACGACTGTTAAAAAAATGTAATGTGCACGACTTTAAAATAGACTGATCAAAATTAAATTAAATTTTTACATTATATTATTCATTCATTCGTACATTAATTTTCTTTCTGGCTTTGTTTCTTTATTAATCAGGGGGTCGCCACAGCGCACCGCCAACTTATCCAGCATATGTTTTAAGGAGTGGATGCCCTTCCAGCTGCAACCCAGTACTGAGAAACACCCATTCACACTCATACACTATAGACAATTTAGTTTACCCAATTCCCCTATAGGGCTTGTCTTTGGATTTGTAGGGGAAACTGGAGCACCTGGAGGAAACCCATGCGAACACGGGGAGAACATGCAAACTCCACACAGAAATGGCAACTGAGCCAGCCAGGGCTCGAATTAGCAAACTTCTTGCTGTGAGGTGACAGTGCTACCTACTGCACCACCCGGAATTAAAACTAAAGAGATATAAGACAACTAAAATAAAAGTCCAAATATAAATAAATAAATAAAGCAACATTTTAGCCTAAATATTAAAAGATGTACAGTGTTTTTTTTTTTTTTTTAAGTGATAAGAGGCAATTGCTGTGAGGCAATTTAAATGTTGGTAGTCTCATGAAAATGTTCCAAAAGTTTATGTAGCTAAACTAGAGCAGAATATTCATATTAATTTCCTGAAATTTGGACAAAAGTTTGGACTTGCAAACATTTTCCATTATGTTCTCCAATGATCTTTTACTTGATTAAAAATACAATAAAATATTGCTGCAATTTAAAATAATTGCTTTCTGATTTAAAATGTAATCTATTCTTTATGATGGAAAGTTGATTTATCAAATAATTATAATAAAAGCATTTTGTGCTCAAGAAAAATATTGTTCACTGCTGAAAACAGATGTGCTGATATCTTGTAACCGATATATTGTAACATGCATACACACGGCTGGAATCAAACTCATTTGTTTGTTCCTAACATTTTGTAGCCTCTATTTGTGTAGTTTGCTCTACAAATGTACTTGTAGCTGGTCTGAAATAGGATAACAGAAGTTAGATGAATCTCGTTCACACAGACAGATTGAGGGAAAGTGAGGACAAAATACATGTGCGTGTGCTGTTCAGGGTATCTTCCTTCTCTATCTTAATGGAGAGCTGATTGTTCGGAAGTGAACCTCCTCTGAAACTCGCCTCATTAACCTGCCAGGTGGTGGAAGACACCAAGCTCTGATTGAACTGCAGCCAGAATGCCTGCTTTGAAGACCACAAGGGACTCAGAGGGGAGAGAGAGAGACATAAAGCATCTGAAAGAGCGTATATTCTCCGCTGCAACCTTTTTACACAAACCAACCAATCTTGCATTGATCATACAGAACAACTCTGGTTTATAACGTATGAAAGAGTATGTCCCAAAAGAGCTGGTATTTCTAATGCTGCAGGAATTTAAATGTCTTTCAGTCCTTTCAATTGTCTGTTGCGGAGCTGTTCAAACAAGACGCAACGGCACGCAAGCCCTCTCGGGTGCAGCCGGAGATCGAATCGAGCAGATTTCGTATGGATATAGAAGGCCACATTTGTTTCGAATCTAAGACCCTTGGCTTGCTCATACTTTTTCTATTATAGTGACCTCGCAACTGGCATTGTATACACAGCATGGAGCTGTTGTTGTGCGACCATGTTGTCAAGAAACAGCGATTCTGGGAAGGTGTTTCATCCTTCACCATGGCCTTTGCGAACACAAACAGATAACTGAAGAGTGGTCTAGGTGCTGACTGGACAAACGCCCAGGCCTGACACTTCTTTTTGTTTGTGGTTCATGACGAACGGCCATATTAGTGATTCATATGTGTGCAAGAGGCTGTTGACGAGATCGCATTTACACACGTCCACCTTGTTTAGACACGTCCTGCGTCCTTCTGGGACATTTTGTGGAGTGTCCTCACGCATGTCCTGTCTCCGTTTCTTTACTGGGGTTTCGTCCTTGTAGTCAACATCTTTCTCTCTCGCTCAAATCCATCCGCTTCCTGTGTTCCCCTTCTCTTTTGATAGTTTCGTGTTTTCCTCATTCCCATTCCTTCAAATTTTACTCTTAGTCACCACTGTTATTATTTTTGCAGTCCAGTCGCCAGCTGGTTTCCATCAAAGCCAATCAGTGCCTTCAAAGCTGTTCTGCACATTTCAGGAGCAACAAAGTCAGAAGATATTTCCTCACTGCCCTGCTTGGCTAATGGGGCTCGCACTGTTTGCACGTCACCGAGTTCACTCGATCCATATTTGAGGACGGAGAAACACCCCGATCACGCAGCTTTAATCTAAGCTGGTCACGTGTCTGTGAGAACCCTCATTAGCATTTGGGTATGCTTATCAACATCAGCTTTGCTTATTATCTTGATGGTTTGTGTAATCATGTGAATTTTTTTGTACATGTTTTTTAAAGTTGTTGCATGGCCAGAAACAGTTATTGGGTTTGCAATTACACGGTTGCAGGCTCACAGGCACATAGAGACACACACTTTGTTTATTTTTTACAAAAACATGCAATTCTTTCATGTGCCTCACTGCGAAGTTCACATGTGCGGAGCAGCTGTGGATGTGTTTGTTTGCGAAAGATCTACATTAGCCTTTCTTCCACCTCTCTTTGACCTAATTGAAAACGATTCAGTGTAATTGTTTGATGAATAGTGGTGACTTTCCATTGATCTACAGTATGGCGATACAGCACTAATATGTCTGGACTGGCAGAGTTTCTATTTAAAAATATTCCTGCTTTTTTATGTTGTGCTGCTATAGTAAGGGAAAAATATGAAGGGTATTCATCAACTTGAAAATCAAATCAGTTTATGCCTTCAGGTGATGTTGAAAATCCCAATAAAATCCAATGTGTGAATTAATTAACAGATGAACTTCAAGCATGGGATAATGTGCCTTCATTAGTGAATGCATATATTGAAGTCTCTTGTTTTATTATTTATTATTAATGTTTTTTTTTTTTTTTTATTAATTTGTGTGTTTACAGGATGCTGGAATATTCTCTCAACCTGCAGAATGTTAGTTTCTCTGCGGTCCGAACAGTCAGAGTACTTCGACCTCTTCGGGCTATCAACCGAGTTCCCAGTGAGTATAATAACTGTAAACTTGTTTGAAATGTGCTTGCACACTATATACTGTAAAAAATATTGCATATTTCAGTCTATAATATGCACTACTTCATATATACTGCATTTATTTTACAATAGAGTGAAAAGAGTGAAATAAAACCAAAGACCTTATCATACACCCAGCGCAATAAAGAGCAAGACATGTTTTGTTGCTATTTTGAGGCCAGCGCAACCCATATTTTCACGCTTTTGTACAAAAATAGCAAATACATTTGCACCACTTTGTGGACTCATGGGCCTGCCGGTCTAGAAAGGAGGTGTGTTAAGGCGCATTGTTGTTGCATTGCTATTTTGAGGAACTGAAATAGACCATGCTGTTGACCAACTGAAATCAGGTCTAAAGTCCAGTGCAGAGTGCGTTAGTTGTACACCTATGTAGGTCAAAATCCTTGCACATTGCTTAAAGCACACAGGATGTACAGCAACACACAAATATCTTTACATATGAAAACAAAAATTATTAAAAAATATTATTTTCTACATAAATATAAAAAACACTGCCTCTATATCTTCTTCATCTCTGGGGGACTTTTTCAGTTTATTCGTAACATTTTGCTTTTGAAAAATGTTGTTATGACTATTATTAGCTAATATTAGTATTATTTATTATATGCAAATTTATATTTGTTTTAATAAAGACGAGTTTAGATTTGTCCATCTGTCCAGTTTTTGGAGATATGGTGCATAATAACAGGACGTGTGTTTGGATATATACGTTTTTTTATCACACTTCCTCATTATTTTTCATTTATTTGTGTGCCTAGAACTGAATTTAGAAATAGTTTTGGAATAAATCTTGGTGGTTAACAAATTAATTTAATATGCTGGCTAATGGATGTCTTCAGTCGAAATGCGTACAACATTGTTGTACAGTAAAAGTAAAGTAAAGAGAAATTAAAGAGGCTGGATGGAGGAGGCTCGTTCTTTATCCTTGTGCTGCAGATGGTCTGTTTATCCGTTTTCTTACTAGTGAAGTGTTCAGTTTTTCCACCTACAATGTCCACCATGTAAATAGCAAATGCCTTATGGAGCAACATAATTGACTCTTAAAGGGAATGGGAGGTGAGTCTCTAATTGGTTTAATGCACATTATTCTCAAAACACACCCAAAACTCATTAAGAGAGTAAGCAGAATCCTGTTAGACCAGGGGTCACCAATCTCGTTCCTGGAGGACCAGTTTCAAGTATACCTTGTAAGACCTTAGCTGTGTCCCAAATGGCACACTATACACTATGCACTCATGCACTATGTACTTATGCACTTACACACTCAACAGGATAGTATATGTATGTAGTGGTGTCCCAAATGGCACACTAATGTTTTTTTACTAAGCGGAAATTCAAACCGTTTCCCTGATGACGTTTGACGGATGCCAAATCAGTGAAATAAACAACAGAATTATCAAGTAATACCTGCCGTGAGTATTGCCGCATTTACCATCGGGAGGCGCTATAATCACTCTCATAGAAGAATTTAGCTTTCACCATCCAAAATAAATAAAGTTATCCAACATGTGCGTCCGATAGCTCCGCCCCTTCCGCTACGTAAGCAAACCTGCGGTCGTTGAGTGCGTGAAGTGTCCATCATTCCACACTTCATTTTAGCGGCTGAATGAGTGCATCATCCGGGTAATTAAAGTGCACTTACTATTTTTAGAGTTTTCAGTGTGAACACACTACTTACACTATTTATAATACAAAATGGCGTAGAATAGTGCATAAGTATGCGATTTGGGACACAGCTCTTGATTAGCTTGTTCAGGTGTGTTTGATTAGGGTTGGAGCTAAAATATGCAGGAAACCGGATCTCCAGGAACAAGTTTGGTTATCCCTGTGCTAGACCATACGCTGTGACACAGAGCATATTCTTCCGTCCTTAAAATAGCAAAAGTGGATTTGGACATGACCTTAATGCGTTTGCACCATGCACTTTAGACTAGCCTAGATCCTTAAAAAAGAGCCCCATATTTTAAGATACATCAGAAATATTTTCAAAGGTAATTAAAACCAAATTAACATTAGAGTAGTGACGTTTTAGTAACACTTCACATTAGAATGCTTCTCCAGCAATTTTAGAAGTATTTTTGTCATGGGAATTTTAAAGAAGTCATTGATAATGTGTTTAAGCCATGAACAAAACCAACCAGACACATGGTGAATCATCAATACCAGCTTTTACTTGATGCCAAGAACTATATGGTATCAGACAAATCGGGACAAGGCTCTGTATTTAATGGCTTTAATGAGAAAATTGAAAAATACATACACTCCAATGAAGCTTTGTAAATGATGCAATCAAATAAAAAATGCAGCGAAAAAGTAAAGTTGTTGGTTGTATCTGTAGAAACAAGATGCTTTTATTTCAAAATATGCACATATTGTTTTGGAAGAGTACTTAAATGCTTTTCGGTGTTTACTTTTTTGACACTGATTGAATGTTCAATTAAGGTACAACTGTATCACTTTGTGTTGTAGAAAATGGGAAGACAGAACTTAATTCAATTGATTAATTCCCCACATTCAATCAAAGAGTTTATTGAATTCAGAATATTCTGTTGAATTGCATTATTTAAGCACTGTGGTCAATTAATGTAATTTAATCAGCATTTGAAAGAGAAATGTAGCCTGGCCTCAGTCATACACCAGAGTTCATGCCATTTTAGCGACTTTAGATTTATAGATCATTTTCCTCTTGAGCGGTTTTTACGGCTTTTCTCTTTACACACACACACACGCACATACACACACACACACACACACACACACACACACACACACACAAACATGCACGCACATGCACATGCACACACGGAGTAAAAAAGAATAATAGAGATGGGCTCACACACATACACACACTCTCTCTCTCGTTCTCTAAGGCAGAGTGATGATATTTCATTGGCCACATATTTATATACCGGATGTTTTAATCACCCTCTGTGCCAAGGAGATGCCCGCGGTTCCCCCACGGCTCTTATTTCATGAGGAACCATGTCTGGACAATTCTGCTTGATGTCCCTATTTGTGGAGACTAGTAAAATGTATATTGGACAATGGTAGCATTTAGCTGGAATGTTTTGACTAGCCCAGTTGAGGTTTTGGTGAGGGTAATTTGTGTGGGGTCTTGTTCACTTCTCAACCCTCTGGATATGGTTCAGCACGTCTATCAGTCTGACTGACAAACTTCTCCCATGCTACATGACTAGAACTGGTCATTATTAAGTTTAAAACTGCTCTCTATACACTGTTTAGTGTCCTATATTGGGTGCTTGCCATTTTAAATTTGTGTCTGATTTTTGAGAATTACTAGATTCCATACATTTCTTTACTTACTTCTTACCACAATCCAATCTGCTTTTGAAGGGTTGTTTCCCAAAAACTAAAGTGAGGAGGCAAAAGAGCTGAAGAAGAATAAGAAACATAGTTGATATGAACACTGGAAGTTGTGATTTTCCATTCATAATTTAAGCTAGGGTTCTGTTAGGAGTCAGTTACAGTACCTAACTGAAAACCCAGAGCAAATAAGAACTTGATCATACATTTGTGTAGGTTCGGTTGATAGTTATTTTTTTATGTAGGGATTAAGTGGCAATTGACACTGACCTATTAGAAAAAAATTAGACCTGAGGAATAACATTTTCTAAAAAAATTTAGTGAACATGATTAAATTGTTCTGTTTTATTAGTTGCAACACATCTGAACAATGTCTTTAGGTGTGGTTTTTCAGGACATTGGTCAGGTTTTTGTCCTAAAACCCGTCCTAGGTGCCCTCAAAAAGATTCATTATTGGATGCACTCAAATTAATTTAGAACAGGATTTCCATCCAATACATTTGTTAAGCACTAACTTAAAAATATATATTCAAACAATTAAATGCAATTGAGTTAGTCCAACATGATTCTATCAAATAAAAGTTTAAATACATTTGTATTTTTGTTTAACCTAAATTCAAAGGTCTGATAATGTCATGTATGTCTTATTTCTGCCATACATTTCAAAGTTTCTTGGTTTTATTTTAAGTTATTCTTAATGAACTAAAAGAAACATTTGAAGCATTTTTCACCAGTTACATGTACAGTTGATTGAGACTGAATCTCAAAACTAATTTAGGGACAGTTTATTTCTCACAGAGAAAAGCAATAAAGTGCATTTTTCCTAATTAAGCTATCAACACCCCAAGCATGAGTGATTCTGCAAGGTAGTAATCTATAAACTCAAAGCATTACATGAAAATCTTCAAAATAAAGTCAATATTAAACTGTATCAAGTCTTTCTATTAACTTTAAACACCCAAGATTGACCCCTTTCTTGCCAACTTTTCCCTCTTTTAATTCAATTCCACGCAAATAGCCAGGTAGTTGGACCAAAACAATTACTTCTTGTTGTCCCAAAACACTTAAGTTAACTTAATGGTTTACAAACGTTAGTGGACTGAACACAAACCAAATAAATTGGCTAAAGAAACTACAAGGATTGTGTTGTTTCAGCTCATTTTAAATGGGCAGTTTGAACAAGCAGCAGCAATCATTTTATTGAATGTGTAGGACTAGTTTCTCATGTCTCATCCAAAGACTTTTAATTAGATTTTTTATTTTTACTGTGGAATACTGTGAGATTCTGTGAGAACTGAATTCATCCATTGAAGTGATACATTATCTGTTAGGCCTGCTTAAATTACTTTAGCTCTGCAGTTTCTTGAAAAAAATTATAAAATAAAATAAAAAATATAATAATAATTATTAATATAGCTGCAAGCAGCAATTAAGGGGCCAAGCACTTTTGACCAAAAGGTGGCGCTGCTCCAGAAGTTTTTAAGGTCTTTCAGGGCATGGGGTTGAAGATGCATACCATGTTTTGTAATGATATGTGAATGTGTTGGTAAAATATAGCATTTTTGACAAAAAATCGAAATGGTTGATGGCCAAAATGGCTGACCTGTAAAAATCAGACATCACTCGGCTCGACATGCTCTGGCGGATGTAATGAGACCAGTTTTATGAATTTCGGATGAAAGGTTGAGGCGTTATAAACCAAAAAAGCAAGTTTTTTGTAACTCCGGACCACTAGGGGGCAGTGTGCCGAAACTCCGGATATAACCTCAGACCCTAGTTGTCATAACACACACCAGGTTTGGTGTTAATTGGTGAATGCGTTACGGAGATATCTTCTCAAGTCCATTTTCGCAAGTTCTTCGTTAAATTTGATCGCAAGTTAAACAAAAACGGTTGGTCAAATCAACTTGAATTCCATAACTTTTGGTTTGCATGATCTGTAGATCATGTGATTCAATTTTGGTGAAAGTCGGAGAAACGGCCTAGGACGAGTTCGATCAAATACGTCACAGATCAAAGACGTCATAGTGTGCGTTTGAATTGGACTGAGCCAAGGAATCAGAGGAAAAAAGAATTTTGATTTTAGCCCATTAGGTTCAAAAGTTATCATAATAAACGTACGTGAATGTTTGGACAAGTGGTGGCGCTAGAGAGTTTGATTTTGAGACTTCATGTTTGGTCTGATTAATGTTAATACTGTCCTCTATCATTGTGCCAAATTATACAACTTTCCCGCATACGCCTATATGGGCTGCCATTCAAATCCGGCGGAAGAAACGGGAGAAACGGAAACGGTGCTTGGCCCCTAATAATGATAATATCAATCATCCTAACAGAACCAAGTATTCAACAGCCCTGTAGTGTATATTTTTATTATATTATATTATATTATATTATATTATATTATATTATATTATATTATATTATATTATATTATATTATATTATATTATATTATATTATATTATTGGAAAAATGATAATTGATAATGATAATTAAAATAAATAAGAATCAAATAATACAAAAAATCAGACATATAAACAGTGACATTTAATTCATAAACCAAACAGGCCATATTACAGATAAGGAAGTGAACATTTCATGACAAAATTGTCTACGGTAGACTCGCAATTTACATCACTGTACAAATTTGCTCACTCATTTCATTTTATTTTCCTCTTTCCTGATGCTTTCCATTTCTGAGTCTACTCATCTGCCAAACACTATACAGGGATTAGTGAATGAGTGAACAAGTGAGCGCTTTTGGATGCAGCCCATGTTATTCACTTTAGGCCTAGGGGTTCATAAATGGCTTCCAGGTGTGCGCATTCAATTTCATTTAGAAGACAAGAGCTGCATCCATTCCTATTATTATTATTAACTAATTAATACCTGTCCAAATCAGAGACCGGGGGATGTGGCGTGAAGTGGTAGCAGATAGGCTCATTCATTATTCAAGAGCCACACACACATTGGGATTATTTTATCTGTGGCTTGTCTGCTGCAGAACATCACTGGTAGAAATGGGGGACAGAGAGTTTTGTTGATCCTAATCATCAATCTTTAGACAGTCTGGGTGGAAACCAAAACGTTTTTGTACAGTATTACTTTAAAATAAATGACCCAGAATTTCTCATTCACATTTCTTCACACTTTTCACAACTTACCTAAAATGTATTTATATTATATTGTACATCACATGCATGCTTTGTTTGCCATTATTTTATTGTTGTTCATTTTATATTGACTGTTTAAAAGAAAACCCTTAAAACTGATATTTTAAAAGTCATGTTCCTCCTTTATGCCCTACTCCTCTCTCTTCTTAACATAATTTAAATAATATATTACATAAATAGTGCTATACTGTATGGTAAAACGTTAGTTTAAGTAACAATTTTAATTGTTATCTAGTGGCTTATTACCTGCCTGTTTAAATAGCCATAGAGATATCATTATAATATTAGTGTCATGATCACCAGCGGTCTAACCTGTGCAGATTGCTGGGTAGCTACACATATGCCACTTTAATGAACTACAACTCCCATTATGCACCTTATACACACCAGTTCCAGATTCCCCCTGATTACACACACACAGCTGACAGCTCATGATGGACTGATTACTATACTGATTGACAATAAAGACACCTTATTCACACACACTTTGCTGGGTCTTGTGATCTGTAAGTGAGCATTACTAAGTGTTTTCCTCATCTTGCCTTGCAGTGTTTTTGACCTTTGCTTAATTTTACTGTTTATGTTGTATTGCCGCCTGTATTGACCATATGTCTGTATTCTTACCACACTTTTGGATTATATTATATTATATTATATTATATTATATTATATTATATTATATTATATTATATTATATTATATTATATTATATTATATTATATTATATTATGATAGGAATGTATTAGTTGACAGGAAGAGAAGATAGAAGAGGGGGATGGGATTTGGCAAGGTCTGCGAGTTTGGACACCTGCAGTGCAGTTTAGCTATTTTTTTATTATTTTATTGTTACATTTTATTGAAATTTATTTTTGTTTTACTCTTTCACTTATATTTTACCTTGGTTTACTCTTGTTGCTATACTACTTTGAGTCATTATATTATAGTCATAGTTATTATACCGCTTGGGCAACAAACAAGCAAATGTCTGGTCTACCAGACTGTGAAGGTATACCACAAGGTTCAAGAGCTACAGACAATTTTATTTGGTTTAGTCATTTTTCAAAAAATTCTCAAAAATAGACACCGGTT